>NW_007233197.1:0-63869 GCF_000164805.1 Carlito syrichta | reverse complement strand
CACGGGTTCGAGACCTGCCTGGGCAGCGAGACCTCATCTCTACAATAAATCAAAAAATCAGCCGGTCATGGTAGCGCATGCCTGTAATTCCGGATACTTGGAAGGCTGAGGTGGAAGGATCGCCAGAGCCCAGTAGGTCGAGGCTGCGGTGGCCGAGAGCGGCCGCTGCACTCCAGTCTGGGCGACAGAGTGAGACTCCAACTCAAAAAAAAAAGAATTTTGGTTCTTTTAAATTGCTTATGCTTGATTTATGGCCAATTATGTGGTCGATCTTAGAATATGTTACATGCGGTGATGAGTAGAATGTATATTCTGTGGTCTTTGGATGGAGGTTTCTGTAGGTATTAATTAAGTCCATTTGGTCAAGAGTCACACTGAGGTTCCGGATCTCATTGCTGATTTTTTTGTACTGATGATCTTTCTAGGGTTGTAAGTGAGGTATTAAAATTCCCAGTTATGATGGTGTTAGAGTCAATATATTTCTTTAGTTTTCCTAGAAGTTGCTTTATGAATGTTGGTGCACCTATGTTGGGTCCATGTATGTTTAGGATAGGTATTTCTTGTTGATGGAGTGAACCTTTTATCATTATGTAGTGGCCCTCTGTATCTTTTTTAATTTTTGATAGCTTAAATGGTATTTTGTCTGAAATTAGGATCGCGACTCCTCCTTTCTTTTGTGTTCCATCTGCCTGAAAATTTGTTTCCCATCCTCTTACTTTGAGTCTGTGTATGTCCTTTCTAGTGAGATGGGTCTCTCGAAGGCAGTATATTGCTGCCTGGTGATATTTTATCCATTTTGCCATTCTATGTCTTTTCAGTGGTGCATTTAGTCCATTCACATTCAGGCTAATTATTGAAATGTGAGAGTTCGTCCCTATCATAGAGTTCTTATAGAGTTATTGTTCTTCCACTTGGTTTTTTATCTTTCTTTTGGTTTTGGGGTTGGTTCATGTGTATTGTATTCTTTTTCCTGTACTCTTGTGAAGAACGTTGTTCTTTTTTCCTTTCCTTCTGCGTTTAGTACTTTGTTAATTGTTTCAGGTAGAGATGGTTTGGTTGCAGTGTAAGTTCTTAGGGATTGGATATCCGGGAAAGATTTTAATTCTCCCTTGCTGATGAGGCTTAACTTGGCTGGGTAGGTTATTCTTGGTTGAAATTGTTTATCTTTTAGGACTTTGAAGACAGGGCTCCAAGCTCTCCTAGTCTGCAGGGTTTCTGTAGATAAATCTGCTGCTATTCTAATTGGTCTTCCATGGTAGGGTATCTGGCCTTTTTCTCTTGCTGCCTTTAGGATTTTTTCTTTTATGCCTACTTTGTTTAGGCGAATTATTATGTGTCTAGGAGTTGGTCTTCTCATTTGTTGCTTTGCAGGGGTTCTCTGAATCTCTTGTGTTTGAATTTTTGCATCCCTGATTAGATAAGGGAAGTTTTCTTGAATGATCTCATGGAAAGTTTGTTGCAGTGTGGTCTCTGTCTCTCTTTCTGCCTCAGGAAGGCCAATTACTCTTAGGTTCGGTCTTTTGAAGTAATCGCTCATGTGTTGAAGTTTTTGTTCTGTCTTTTTGAGCTTGTTTTCTGTGTTTTTAAGAGTTTGGGTTTGTTCTATATTTTGGTCCTCAAGCTCTGAGATTCTTTCTTCTGCTTGGGTAATTCTGCTTTCCATGCTTATCAGTTTGTTATTTATTTCATTCACAGTATTCTGTATTACTGTTCTCTCAGATATCTGCTCCTTCCTAGTTTCTTCTTGTGTCTCCCCAATTCTTTTTAATCTCTCCATTAATGTCTTGATATCTAGGTTTGTAGTTTGAGACCAGTCATTCTGGGGACTCTTCATTGTTTGCATTCCAAAGTCAGTTTTCTCAGTGTCTGCCCTCCCAGGGGTCTGGGAGAGACCCATGTTCTTCTTTTGGCTTTTCACTTGTGTAGATTTTTCTCTCTCTCCCCCTTTCCCTCCCCTTCTTTAATTCTGTTTTTCAGAGAAGGTGGGGTTGCTTTAGTTTCACTTATGCAATCTCCTATTCTTCCTTATGAGGGTCCTCTGGCTTTGTTCACTTTTGAGGTTGGAGTGTGGGCTGTGGGCTGTACTTTTTGCAGTTTTGAGGTTTAATTGAGGGGGAAGCTGTGATTCAGAATCTATATGCTGATTCCAGCATCCACCAACAGGTGTATGGACACACTGGAACCTATTTCCTACTGCTTTACAATCTGTCTGTGCAGCTGTATGTAGGTTTGGTCCCTGGATCAAAAGGAGGTGCAAAAGAGGAAATTAATGGAGGAAGGAGGGGTCAATAGAAAGTTAGAAAGAGAGGAGAGTGAGAGGGATAACAGACATGCATACCAACTAACAGGTGAAAAAGACACAAGGCTGAAGAGAAGTGAAAAAGACACGTGAGCAAAATTCCCTATAGGATACTGATAGCTACACAGAGACAGACCAATAAAATCATGAAACAGATAGTGTAAGTCAGAAAGCAAACAAAAAGGAGCAGAACAAACAGTCAAAATGATAAAATCAAAAGTCAAAATAAGAGATCAGACTAGCTCTGGAATCTTTCCTGAGTGTCTAAATTCTCTTCAGCTCTGATCTCCAGCCTCTCCCCTTTGTTTTCCTTGCAGGCAGCTAGATTTACTGGCAGCTTGGGTTTTTTTTGTTTTTTAGCCTGCTGCCTGTGAGGTCTGTGGCGTTGCCTTTGTCTGATTCATCAGGGGAGGGGCTTTGTCTCCCGATGTTACCTTAGGAACCGAGGTGGAAGCTGCTGATAGGTGGGTAGAGCAATGCAAATCTCTGCCTGGAGAATGGCCGAGGTGGCAGCTTCACTTTCACGGATCTTTTCTCTCCACTCATCTGGGTCCCTGTGTTATCCACTATGATGGACTGTGCTGGAGTGGGAGGCACCGGGTATCAGCTGCACAGCTGGGTGCTGGGTCCGGGGTGCCACCAGCAGACTGAGGTGGAGGAGGGAGTTGGGAGTTCCCTCCTCTGGAGCTGACAGCCTCCAATTAGCACCTCCTTAAGATATACTGTTCCCTTACACAAGCATGGGATTGCATGCTGAGTGCCTCAGCCAGGGTGAGTCCAGAGCTTCAGAGCTCCAAAGCTCCAAAGGGCAGATGGTGGGCAGCGAGAGTGGCCCTGAGTCCCTCACAGTGTACTTCAG
This sequence comes from Carlito syrichta, assembly GCF_000164805.1. Lineage (NCBI taxonomy): Eukaryota > Metazoa > Chordata > Mammalia > Primates > Tarsiidae > Carlito > Carlito syrichta. The sequence continues at coordinate 60,711 of NW_007233197.1, read as the reverse complement.
CCCGAAATGGGACTGGTATCTCTGAGGCGCGGGTGCCCAGAGCCTCCCTGGGTGATCAGCAGCTTGGTGCTGGGTGCTGGGCGAGACAATGTAGCCAGGGAGGGAGCCGAGATCCGTGACTCCTGCGCAGGCAGGAGTAACATATAGTGGAGCAGCAGCAGCCGAGGACCGCAATATCCGGCCCTGCATGGGACCAGTGCGGCTGGCAGTGGGCAGGGGAGTGGGGAAAGAAAAGTGAGAGTCTTTTTGGGAACTCACGTTTGGAGAATCCCACAAATCCACCTATGCCGTTGCCATCTTCTAGATTAAGTTTTAAATTTTACTTTTAAAAAGTTTAAATAAAATTTATGGGGATATAATTTACATAAAATAAAATCCATTGACTTTAAAGGTGCAGTACAGTGACTTTTGACAAATATGTACACCCATGTGACTAACACCATAACTTGTATATGAAATATTTTAAAATTATATATTGACAAATTATAATTGTATATATTTATGGGGTGCAGAGTGATGTTATGATTTTTGAATACTATGTGAAATGAGTAAATCAAGCTAATTAACATATCCATTTCTTCAAATATTTAATTTTTTTTGGTCATGACCGTATTTGAAGTTAACTCTTCTAGTAATGAAATGTTCAGTGCTCAATTATTAATGATATTTACCACACTGTACAACTGATCTAAAAAATTTCAAACATATTCCTCCTATATAATGGAGGCTTTGTACCCTTTGACTATTACCTCCTTATTCTCCCTACCACCTCTGGTAACCACCATTCTACTCTCTGCTTCTATGACTTAAATTGTTTAAGATTCCACATATAAGCAAGACCTTATGGTATTTGTCTTTCTGTGTTTTACTTACTTTATTTAGCATGATATTCCCCAGTTCTACCCATATTGTCACAGATGATAGAATTCCTTCATTTTTTTTTAAGGCTTTGTGTATGTATACTACATTTTCATATCTGTTTATCCTTTGATGGACATTTAGGTTGATGCCTTATCTTGGCAATGGACATGGAAGTGCAGATATCTTTTTGGCATATTAATTTCAAATTGGGGGGGTAAATATGCAGAAATGAGATTGCTGGCTCATATGGTAATTCTACTTTTAGTTTTTGGAGGAGGTTTTATACTATTTTCCATAATGACTGTATTAATTTATATTTTCACCAACAGTGTATAAGAGTTCCTTTTTCTCCATATCCTTGACAGACAACATTTTTTATCTTGTCTTTTTGATAATAGCTTTTCTAACAGATGTGAGGTGATTATTTCATTGTGGTTTTAATTTGTGTCTCCCTAATGATTGAGCATTTTTTTCACGTATCTGTTAGCCATTCATATGTCTTCTTCTGAGAAATATCTATTGAGGTCTTTTGCCCATTTCTTATCAAATTTTTTTTTTCTATAGAGTTGTTTGAGTTCCTTATATATTTTGGATATTAATCCCTTATTAGATGTATGTTTTGCAAACATTTTCACCCAATCTGTACTTTTGTCTCTTTACTATATTGTTTCCTTTGAAGGGCGGAAGTTTTTAATTTTTTTTTTTTTTTGAGATGGAGTCTCACTGTTATCCAGACTGTAGTGCAGTGGCCGCTCCCAGCCACCACAGCCTTGACCTGTTGGGCTCTGGTGATTCTTCTGCCTCAGCCTTCCAAGTAGCTGGAACTATAGGTGCATGCTACCACACCTGGCTAATTTTTTGATTTATTGTAGAGATGAGGTCTTGCCTGCCCAGGCGGGTCTCGAACCTGTGGGCTCAGGCAGTCCACTCACCTCAGCCTCCCAAAGGCATAGGATTACAGGCTGAGACACTGAGCCCAGCTGGAAGTATTTAATTTTGATGTAATCTCATTTGTCCACTTTTGCTTTTGTTGCCTGTACTTTTGTTGTCAAATTTAAAAATCATTGCCCAGACCAACGTAATGTAGCATCTCTGTGTTCTCTACTAGTAGTTTTACAGTTTCTGGTCTTATGTTTAAGTGTTTGATCCATTTTAAGTTGATCTTTGCATATGGTGTGAGATGATGGTCCAGTTTTATTCTTTTGCACACAGATATCCAGTTTGTTTAAAGAGACTGTCCTTTTCTTGTTGTATATTCTTAGTACTGTTGTTGAAAATCAATTAACCATAGATGCATGGGTTCAGTTCTAGGCTCACTGTTCTGTTTCATTGGTCTATGTGTCTGTTTTTATGCCAGTACCATGCTATTTTAATTAGTATTGTATTTTAATATAGTTTGAAATTAGGTATTAGGATGCCTCCAGCTTTGTTCATTTTGCTCATGATTGCCTGGCTATTTGGTTTGTTTTGTGGATCCAGATGAATTTTAGAATTTTTTTCTATATCTATAAAATATGACATTGGAATTTTGATAGGAATTGCATTGAATCTGTAGATTGCTTTTGGTAGTATGACAGTATTAATTCTTCCAGTCCATGAACATGGAATATCTTTCCATTTATTTTAGTCTTCTTTAATTCTTTCATTAATGTTTTTTGGTGTATAGAACTTTTCAATCCTTGATTAAATTTATTACTTAGTATTTTATTTCTAGTAGTTATTTTAAATGGGATAGAGTTTGCAATTTGTTTTCCCTGTGGAAAGTTTGTTATTAGTGAGGAGAAATGCTACTGATTTTTGTGTGTTTATTTTGTATCCTGCAACTTTACTAAGTTCGAATAATTTTTTTGGTGAGATCTTTAGGGTTTTCCATATATAAGATCATATCACTAGCAAACGGTGAGAATTTTACTTCTTTCTTTCCTATTTGGATGCCTTATGTGTAGAAACTGGTTTATGAAGCTCAGTTACAAATAGCTATACTATTTGTAGATCTGGGAGATAAAGAATGGTATAGTGGAAAGAGGGGTATTTTTCTTAGTTTTAAACAATTTTAGATTTATAGAAGAGTGTCAAGGGAAATACAAAGAATTCTCACTTACTCAAGAGTCCAGCTCTTGGTTAAAAACCTACATGTGATTTCCTGGCCTGACCATTGGTAATTATAAAGTCCATAAAACTGTCAGAGTCTTTTGTTTGAGCCTCCCTCAACAGTGAGATGTCTCCTACATCTGTGCTATCCCACCTGAACCTTACCCCAATTTCATGGGAGAAATGGATATAGGGTGGGGTAGGGTCACTATTTTCTCCAGTTTTAGCTTTTTGCTTATACCATCATAGAAAATGATTAAAGGTTTAACTCTCATTTTTGGCTTGTTGCTTTAACAGGCTACTCTGACACCTGACAGCTCAGCTTTCTCTTTCTCTCTCCTGTGCCAGTTGAGCTCCTGATAATACCTTCATCTAACTTTCTTAATAGTAAGGCTGGCCTCACAGCTGGGCTCCTGTGCAGTCTCCCTGAACCCGATGCCTCATTTTGTTCTCTGCTGTTGCCATCTTGAAATCTTAATACTTTTTTAAACAAGTGGCTTCATTTTTCATTTTATACTTGGCCCACCAAATTATGTAGCCAGTTGTTCTTGATGTTAACATTTTACATAATCATGGTACATTTATTAAAACTAAGAAATTAACATTAAAACAGTACCACTAATTAAATTACAAACATTATTTGGCTTAACCAGTTTTTCTAGCAATGTGCTTTTGTTGTTCTAGAATCCAATCTAGGATATCACATTACATTTAGTTGTCATGTGTCTCCTTAGATTTCATTCTGTGACCTTTCTATTCTTTTTCTTTTGGACCTTTAAACTTTTGAAGAGTCCTGGCCAGTTATTTTGGAGAATGTCCCTCAACTTGGGTTGGTCTGATGTTTTCTCTTGATTAGACTGAGGCTATAAATTTTTTGGAAAGGATGCCACAGAGTGAAATGCCTTCATCACATCACATCAGGAGGAACATGATTGCAACATGGCTTATCACTGGTGCTTCTAATCTTGATCACTGGAAGAGGGTAGTGTGTACCAGATTTCTTCCTTATGAAGTTATTATAGCTCCTTTCCATACTCCACTTGCTAGAATTGTATCACTAAGTCCAGCCCACATGCAATGGTAGGGGAATTAAACCCCACCTCCTGGAAAAAGGAGTATCAAACAATTTGTGAACAAATGTTTAAACTGTCCTAGCAAAAAAATAAATATTTGAAGAAAAAATTTTGAAACAATAATATCATATTTTTCTATAATGTGCTGCTCAATAATTTTTGCAGGTATTAGTGGATCTTGCCTGCAGCAGTTATTAACATGGTTGTGTTCTAAAGATGATCTTTTATTTTGAGAAGGACCTTTTAAAATAATGGTGCTAACCTCATTTTTGTATTAATTTGTTCTTTTTATTGAATTAGGAAAGACTTAAAGACTCCTCTTTGCATATTACCTGTACCTTTCAGGGGGTCAGTGAAACTTTGTTCTACTGAGCTGAATAGAATCTCTTTCACCAAATGATGCCTAAGGATGGCATCAGGCATGACAGCTTGACAGTGGTTCACATAATGTGGTCTGTGGACAAGTAACATCTGCATCCCTGGAAACTTATTGGAAATGCAAGCTATCAAGGCCTATTTCAGACCTATTGAATCAGAAGCTCTAGGGATGGGGCCCAGCATTCTGTATTTTAACAAGCCCTCCAGGTGATTCTGATACCTGATAGAGTTTGAAAATCACTCCTGTAGGGGATTCTTTAATCCATTCTCATTCTCTGTAGGGATACAAATCCAGTTGAAACCATTATCTTTCCTATAGTTCTGAATGGCCGTTCTATGGACAGATGAATGGGCTGGCTATTGGCTTAAATCAATTTAAGCACGTATAGAGTGTCTATTCTATGCCAGACATTGTGCTATGTTGTGAAAATGTCATCCTGACCTTGAGAAGTTTATAATCTAGTGTGTGAAACAGATGGGAAAACATATTATTGTGCAATATGTTAAGTCTCTAATAGATATTTGGGCAAAATTCTATAGAAAATATGACCAAAATGCCTATCATTATTGAGAGTCTACCATATGTTGTATCATTTTGCGTGTTTTATATTAATTAACCTCTACAAAATCTAGCAAGGAAGATATCAACCTCATAGATGCTAAAACTGAATATATGAGTGGTGAGGCAACTTTATTATTAAGCTTGGAAGTGTCAGAAATGAGGCTTGAATCCTGGCCTTGCTGATCTCAGGAGCTCTCTTCTCATTGCCAATCTATTCCTGCCCAGGAAGTGATGAGTTCTGTTCAGGATAGAGGGAGAACGGATGTAGTTTGTAAGAGGAAGTGGAATAAATGGGAGTTTTTCAGGAGGAAAACATGGACAGGGAATTCCAAACAGAGGGAATCCCCAGAGAAAAAGGGATGGAGCTTGTTGATATAAGGCAGGGGATCACAACAAAGCTATCACAGGAGCTTATGGGAAGGAAAGGCTGGAAAGAAACTGAAAAGGTGTCTGGGCTAGATGAGGAAGGCAGCCCTGCTGCCTCAGGATCCACTCCAGGTCTCTCTGTGTTGGTTGCAGAGAGCCAGTATGCTGTGGATTGACAACCTAGGGGACCCATAACAAAGGTAACATTTGAGTCTCCCTAGAGGGAGCTAGTCAAGAAGGGTGGTTAATTACACAGGCTTAGCGGGCATGGTGGCTGTTTGTAATCCCAGCACTTTGGGCTGCCGAGGCGAGTGGATTGCCTGAGCCTGCGGGTTCGAGACCCACCCAGGCAACTTGGCAAGACCTCATCTCTACAATAATTAAATGAATAAATAAAAATTATCCTGGTGCAGTAGCGCGCCTGTAGTTCCAGCTACTTGGAAGGTTGAGGTGGGAGGATCGCCGGAGCCCAGCAGGTCGAGGCTGCGGTGGCCAGGAGAGTGCCACTGCACTCCAGTCTGGGCAACAGAGTGAGACTCCAACTCAAAAAATTAAAATAAAATAAAATGAAATAAAATAACACAGACGCTGGCATCCTATAAACTGGGTTCAGATGCAACTCTTCCATGTACTGTGCAATTTTGAACTTGCTCTCTATTAGCCCCGCTTTTAAAAATATGTAAAACAAATAGCAATCTTTTTATTTATTAAGCACTTACCATGTGTTAGGCTCTTTCTTAAGTACATCACATGAGTTCGCCCATTGAATTGCCATAACTTCCTGGAGTTGGTAATATTGTTATTCCTATTTTACAGAGAGGAAACTGAGACATCGAGAAGAGATGTTTATAGAGCCATTTAGCAAGGTAGATGGGATACAAATGTCTGTGTCTGGAGCCCACCTCTTAACTTCTCCATGTATTCACCTGTCTGACCTCGTAGGAGTTCTGAAAATTTGTTAGATACTCTATAAAAAATACTTAGCACAGTATTGCACCCCCAGTGAGCTTTCATGAATGGTAGTGGTGGGCAGTTGTGATTCACAGGAGTTCCATGTGGATCTGTGGGGGTTGGGAGGTCCCTACTGAAGTTTCAAACTTTCTGGGGTTTTTTTTGAGTCAGAGTCTCACTCTGTTGCCCAGGCTGAAGTGCAGTGGCAGGCTCACGGCCAGCTGGGCTTAGGCGATCCTTTCAAGCAACCAGAACTAAAGGCACATGAAGTTCCAAACTTTCTATCATATCTGTCTTTCTGCTAGAGTCTCCCGCATGCTTTAGGGTTGTAGTTGTCTCTTGTCACCTTTGTTCAAATGAACATTGGAGGGTCTAACCCTCACTAAGATTGGTCAAATCTAGGCAGACCTGAGGTGTGAAATCTGAGGAATTGTGAAGAAAAGGCAGCCCCATGGAATGACTCAGCAATTAGGAGATCCTATGACCCCGGGCAAGGGTCTTCTACTACTGGACTCTCATTGTCCCCATTCATGAGAGGAAGAGGTTGGATTCTGTTATCTCTGAGTTTCCCCTCACCTCTGTGAAATAGAAAGGTATTCGAGAATCCTGCCTGTAGATCCAGGGTGCATTCCTCTTTCAGAATATGATTGTCCTTCTTGCTGAGGATTGGTCCCTCAATTATCAAGCGGGTCTCTCTTCCTGGTTTATGTGCCAGCCTCATTAGATTTAGTTACTACTTTGTAAATACGCCAGCAATCCTGAACCTCTAATCTACGGGACCTTATTATGTAACCACACCAATATAAATACTACCATGCTTCATTAATTTGAACTCAAAAGATTCAGAATTAGGGTAAACTTACACCGTAACAGAACTACATTTTGCGTTTGGATTGTTTCTGAAGACTGACCTAGCATATGAAAAAAATGAAAGGAATCAAGAAGAAGCTAGTGAACCACCTTAAGAAGATCCGGTCCCATGATTTTTCAAACACGATTTTTGATTTTTGTCCACTCATTCAAACAAAATACTAGAAGCCACTTTATTCATTCGTTCATTCATTCATTCATTCATTCATGCTTGGAAAAGAGGAAGGAAATAATGGAATCAAGTTGGTGAATTTATTATATGTTCTATTTATTCATTAAAGCAGGCTTTAGAAGACGTCTGCTAGGCAAGCCTTAGTTACCCTGGTATGGGGTCCTTCTAAGTTTTTGGAAGACATAATTGCATATTTATAGTCACATCCTCTGTCATTCCAGTCATGCCTGGAAGTAAAGGACAGTGGCAATCCCTGAAATTAGAGGCAATCAGTGATATCTGGAAGGGACAAAGCTCTGACCCATCCAAAGGCCTTAACCTTCTTGAAGGTCTCATAAAGACCACTTTTCCCAGGTCTGTTGTTGTCCTTACTGCTTGGGAGGCCCAGTCACCCCCCAGGGTGGGCGGTGGTAGGAGTGATTTTCACCTCATTTGTCTCTTCAATATCAGCAATTTCTGTGTGTTCCTGACAGCAGTGGATGTCATGCTGGGTAATCCTCTTCCTGTTGTGAAGGGACCTGAGCAATTACCAGCAAAGTATTCATGAAAGATCCGAGGGGAAAAGATAGATAATGACGCCTTTCATCAGACCTACCAATATAGGAGAAAACACACTTAGGAGAAAATAGAGATTTGTGTTTTCTTTACTACAGGTGTACCATGAAAGTTGTGTTAGAGTTTTTTTTTTTTTTTGAGTTGGAGTCTCACTCTGTCACCCATACTGGAGTGCAGTGGCCGCTCCTGGCCACCACAGCCTTGACCTGCTGGGCTCTGGCGATCCTTCCACCTCAGTCTTCCAAGTAGCTGAAACTACAGGCACGCGCTACCATGCCCGGCTGATTTTTTATTTATTGTAGAGATGAGGTCTCGCCAAGTTGCCCAGGCGGATCTCGAACCCGCAGGCTCAGGCAATCCACTCACCTCAGCCTCCCAAAGGTGTGGGATTACAGGCTGAGCCACCGAGCCTGTCTGTGTTAGAGTTTTTAAGTGTGTGTTTGTGTGTGTGTGTGTGTGTGTGTGTGTGTGTGTGTGTGTGTGAATGTATATGTTTTAAAAGTCGTATCAGAATTATGTTATTAAGTTAACTTTGCTTTCAAAGCAAGTTTCATTGTGTCACAGAATCAAAGAATAAAAACAAACAAACTTGGCCTTCTAACGTATCTTATATTGCCACCTTTGCGTTACTACCATTGCCTCTTCTTAGAGCAGCCAGAGTGGTTTTTTGAAAGATTTTACATCATATCCTTTCTTAAAAATCTTCCAGTGACATCACACTGAGAATAAAATCCAAACTGAGCCTCACTGTGGCCTTATCAAGGCCCTGAACAACGTCATCCCTGACAGTCTCCCACTTCCCCTTGAGCCAGCCTCATCTACGCTCGGGGTCAAGGTCCTTCTTTCTGGTCTTTAAACTTGCAGGGCCTGTTTTCTTCTCAGAGCCTTTGCACCTGCTGATCCTGCGTCCTGTACACGAGCCCTCCTTTCTGAAGCAGAAACTGCCCACCTAGTTATTCTGTTTCATGGTTCCTTGTTGGAATGTCTTCAAAGCATTTATCACTATCTGAAATTGTTTTGTTTGTTCATTTGTTTAATGTCTGCCCTCCTTCAATGTAGGCTTCATGAAAGAGAACTCTTCCTGTCTCAATCACCACCACATTCCCAGTACCCGGAAGAATATCTGGACACTAACAGGCGCTCCATAAGTTTTTGACTGACTGACTCAATGAATGAATATAAAACTTGGTCACCTCCTCTATCTGCTGCGCTCTTCCTGGTTTAACTCTTCCTTCTTTTCTTTTCGGGTTTTACTAAAACTTGAAAGCCAGCTAGGACAGGATGAGTCAGGTGAATGTAGGCATTTGGAACTCAAGAGCTGCAAGGTAAAATGTGTCCTCTCAACCTCAAGTTTGATATTTGGGTGTCAAGGAGTTTCTGAAAGAGATATTCACTGGACGTCAACAATTATACATTTGTGCTTTCCCGACTGAATGAATGACTGCCATGAACACAAGCCTCTGGAGAGCCTCCTTTAGCAGAGAAGCCCTTTAATTATATTTCTAAAGTACCATCTGCCTCTATTCTGACTCTTCTGTTTCCATGGCACTGCCCTAGCCAAAGTTCATTTATCCCTCTCCTGAAGGAGACCCTGAAGGATCTCTCTTAAAGGCAAGCTCAGTGGTGAAAATCCTCTGCTTATGCCTCATCAGAGAATATGAGAATCCTAGCCTAGGGCTGTAAAGGTTGCACAGATGTTACTATCAGATGGACGTGAAAAGGTGTTAGCTGCCCCTTTGATCAACTGATGATCCTTTATAACCATTCTCCTTGTAGATAGTGACTCCATTTTGTTTCAAAGATGATTCCCTGTACACTCACCTCCCCTTGCCCAAAGTCCCAGATTTACATCTTCTCACCCATCAGAGGAAAATGGCAGAGAGGAAAGCATTTCACCCTTATTAAACCTAGAAACTAAGGAGCTTTCCAGAGAAAGGAAAACCAAAAGACTGAGACCAATCTAATCCAACAAGTCTTAGGAAAATGCTAGCAACCCTATGAAGACTGTAGGACTCATGGTGCAGGAACTCAATATCATGTCTTGATCCAAGAAGTGCCTTTAGAAACAAGGCTTATATAAGTTGTCTTTATAAAAAATTGTGGTATTATAAGGAGAGACAAATGAAGCAAGTTTACAAATGTGATTTTTGCCCTTAATTTGAATATTTTTCTTCACTGACGTCTTATTAGATGTTTTCTCTTTGTGACCTCTGTATTTTGTAAAATACATGATTTATCTATGAATACAGAAGAAAATCTTCCTGATAAATCTAGGATCAAGAATATTTCTTGGATGGATATCCCTTTCTATATGGGCATAGTAGATGATAATTCAACACAAATTATATAAACACCACATGTCTGTAAAAAGGCATTTCCAAAACTAGTGACCCAAGGGGTACATATTCCAAGTTATTTATGTAACAGGTAATGTTTCAGTGCACCATTAAGTTGTACTTTCTGTAACAGAAGCTTTAAGAGAAAAAGGTCTTTTTCTTACTTACCACTGCATCTTTAGTATCTAAAACAGGACCTGGCACTTAGTAGGCATTCAGAATATTGATTTTTAAATGAAATATTGCCTTAAACAGGTTTATTTTCTGCAGGACCTCCTAGAGTCTCATTATGCTAAATATACAGTGAGCCTCCAAGAGGAAGTGCTGGCATGTCTTATTTCTCAAACTTATTTGACCATGGCTCACCCCAGGATATATATATTCACATCTACTGGACCAGTGTTTCATAAAAGACAGTTAGGAAAGTGCTGGATTAAATTAAGAGAACAGGTAAAAATGTCTAAGTCAAAAGGGAGTGAGTACAGATGGTGTATTTGACTTGAAAAAGTTAAATCTATGTTTAAATTCTGTTTTAAGTGTGCAGACTTGCATTCTTTCATCTTTGAATACAGAAAAAATGGCGAAAAGGATGAAGGAGAGAGAGTGAGTAGGAGAAGAGAGAGAAAGGAAAGAGAGAAAGAGAAGGACAACAACTTGAGACGAAAAAAGTGGTCTTCTGGGCTTCTCTGGGTTAGGTTGCCAGATTGCTAGCTGGAAGCTACTCATGGAACCTAATGAGGGTTATTGTCCACAGAGCTGTTTTATTGTGTAAAGACTTGCTTGTAGCCTTATCTGCTTGATTGGCTGTGGCCAGGACAAGGGACACTGATGGTTAGATCTGTCTTCTCTTTTTTATGTGGGTTCATCTGCTAGTCTTTTCACCCTGGGATACACATTAATGAGTTGTCTGGATTCATTACTATAGGGGAAGTTAGGCACAAAGGGTGAATGGGTAAGATGGCAGAATTTGGAGAAAAGCAGTTGGACTGATGGTGAGTATCCTGTGTGGTCTTAGACCTACCACTTAACTTCTCTGTGTTCCAGTTTCTTCTGCAAAAGGATGGAGACAATAATAATATTTAACTTATAAAAGTTCTGAGTGTCAAATAAGATGATATGTATGCCCTTATTACAGTGCCTTATACTTGGTAAGTGCTCAAATGCTAATTATGATATTCTTAGTATTAGTAATAAAGTTATCTGGGTGTAACTTAAAACTTACATTTTGATTTGAAAACGTGTCTACTTCGGTGAACTCCATGTACAGCATTATGTAAGAAGACTTTCTTTTAATGCAAAGCACATATTATAAACTCTTTCTACTTTCTTGGGTTTTGATACATGGTGGGTGTGCTTTTGGGGAGAGGGGGACTTGCAAATAGAAACTTTTCTTCTCACTTTCCATCATTAGTTTCTTTCTTTAAAGAAAATAAAATTAACAATGCCTAACCTGGGGAAAAAAGGGAAGACAAATTTAGATGTTCGGTTTTATGTTTGGTTTTGTCCTCATCATTTAAAAATAATAATAAATTTTAGATGTAATAAAGGTTTATTCAAAAAATGTATTGAGTGCCCACTCTATGCCAGGCATGGCCCTAGGTACTTGAGACATAGTATTTGTGGAATAAATACACAATTGGACCTAAATGGCCTGCTTTGTAAATTAAATAATTTAACCCTCGCACATAATCAATCTCTGATGTTTTTATTTTCTTATAGAGTCCCAAGTTAAAATAATACTTCCATCCAGGTAGATGGACTGAGGCATTAAGATAGAGAAAGGAAATTGTCCAGCTCTGTGGATCATTGCCATCATTTGGTTCCCTGAGAAGCTTTCTGCTGTCAATATTCTGGCAACCAACCCAGCACAGCATAGAAGACAATTATGACCTTGGAGCTGAGTACACAAAGCAGGTGAGAGACACCTTCTCCCACTCGGCCTTAGAGAACAAGATGTGGAAAGGGTTTATTCTTTCCTGTTATGCCACATGCTATTTGTACAGTAGAACACAGCCCGGAGAATTAGAGTTTTATAGACTTTGGCTTTGGAACATATTGTGAAAGATAAGAGGGCAAAAGGTGAAATTGAGATGGGCAGGTCTGGGAATCTGCATTTCATCAAGCATCTCAAATGAGTATACCCCAGAGGTCTAAACTTGAAGGATGTGACTTATTAAAGATCTACTGATGCTTAAGTTGTTTCAGGTTTTAACACCAGCCCCTCAGTATGGAATTGGTGCAACTCTTAGCCAATTATGAGTAAAGTAACATATCTCTGCTGTGTGCAACCTCTGACTTTACCAACCTGCTTCCATCTTATCCAGTCCTCCTAAATGTCCCTTCCTGTTCCATGTCTTCTACCAAATTGGCAGGATTTGTTGCTTCACTGTAGCAGACACAGGTATTAACTGCAGATAATTCCCGGTCTTTCTCCCTTCAACTGCTCAATTTACATCCATCTTCAAGTTTCTAGTTGTTACTGTGGCTACCCCTATTCTGGATTATTCTGCTACACAGATTCTTGCAATGTTGGGATTTCAAGTACAGTTGTTCCTTTCAAAGGATCTGCTTCTTAAAAACGTCTGCTGTTTATGACCATGGGAATGTCTCTACCCTACCCTCGCTTCCTTTCATTCTTAATCAGCTGGTCCTGGGTTTGAGTGTGGGCCTACCTTTCTCTTTCTGATTCTTGGGTAGTGGAACTTTTGTAAGTTATCCTGGATTTTTAGGCAGAAGAGGATAAACTAGGTTTTGTGATGTCTGAGAAATTTTCCCTCGTTCTGTAGATGCCATGGGCTCCAAGTGTTGTGGCTACAAAAGGAGGAGCCCAAGCTTTTGCTCTCTGCTCAACTCTTTGATGGCAGTCTCTGCTCGGGTTGCCTAGGCATCAGGTAATGAGCAGGGGGAAGGTGAAGGGGATGATTCTGCCAGCTCAGGCTCAGAATATATATGTCTATCTTTTCTATACAAGCCATCAACATGAAAGGGGATGGAGTGGACACTGAGGATCCTAGCAAGGGAGCATGTCTACCCTAGGACATACATAACCAAAGAAGAGTGCTCTTTCTCCAAGATTTTGAGCAGAGGAATAACATAAGCTGAATCATGCTGATTATTGTGTGTTGGAGATCAACCATAGGAGGGCCAGTGGGAATCAGGATGACCAGTTGGGGGCATTATGATAAGAAACCAAAGCTAGAGGAAGCAGAAGAGTGGTGAACAGCTGGAGGCAACCCAGAAACTGCCTGACTCCTTGATGTATACAGTCGCCTGAAATTCATAGACCTTCAGATTCACCCTGTTCACGTTTCTATTTCGCCTCAAAGGCCCTTAATCACAAGATCTCCTGAGACCTTCCTCTAACAAGTTGAACAACATCTGGACAAGAACAAAACTTCTGGTACACACAAGTTCCCAAGTGGTTCAGATAATTTGAATTCACAATTTGCTGCGTTTGGGCTCTGTCGGTGCAGGCCTGGGTTTATGCAGTGGAGAAACACTGTGGTGGGGCTGGGAGAGCTGGTTTCTCATCCTGGTCCTGCTCCTAACCTGATGAACACCCTGAACTTCTCTGGCCCCAGCCTCCTTTTCATGAAATGAAGGATGTGGAGGAGATGCTTTCTGAGGTCCCTTCCACTTGTGATAAGTTAAAGCTCTTAATTTACTGATGCCCAGGTTCCTTGGTAAGGATTCCAGGAAGGACTTGGACTGGGGCAACTGTTTTGCTTTCTCTTTTCTCATTTATTTAAATTCTGATTTTTTAAACATAATACCCACCTTCCCAAGAACCTGCACCTCAAGAGCAAGAGAGTGACTGCACTTAAAATGTGTCACCTTGGAAGATTTTGCTCTGCACTTTTTCAGAGAATAGTCAACTCAGTGCCACTTGAAACCTCAAGGCAGCAAACTCCCTGGGATGGAGAAAGTATTTTCTTTGCATGTTTCATCTGATTCATGCTCTAGAGGGCTCAGGGGATCTGTGAGTATGCTTTAGGACATATGTATTTACACTGCTGGTTTTTTCCTTGGACGTGATTGGAAACAATCTCTAAAAGCTCTGGCCAGCATCCTTTCCAGTTTTTGCACAAATGAATATTATGCAGCTCTGAGGGATGCTAAATGCTTCCTTCAGGTTTGTGTGTGTCCAAGTCTGCCCAGAACCAATGCACATGGACTGGTGAGCTGAGGTGGGCAGGGGGTAAACATCAGGAAAACTTTCCTTCTTAGGGGTTTTTTGTGGCAGGCATTTTTTTTGTGAAGGAAGGATTTCTTCCTGTCTATTGAAGAGAGAAACCTGGTGGTGTCACTTGTATCAGAAAGCATCTTTGTAAAGGTAGGCAAAAAATTGTGGAGGTCAAGTTTCCCAGGGATCAGAGGCCTCCTTTAGCTAAAACCAAGGCCCATGTCTCTGAAACACTCCCAGGATGTGTTTCAGTGACAGTCTGGTCAATACTGACTGAATGGTCAGAGGGCCAGGAAAGTTAGGTGAATCAGGCTTCGCAACACCTCCCTTCGGTGGTTCAATGGTCAGACCTCCCCAGCGTGTGCAGGCTGCCTTTGCCACCCAGATTCAGAGCCCACTTGCAACTATTATACTTGCAACTTAATACCAACTAGCTTTTAATGAGCACTTACAGGCACACCACTTTACCTGCATTACCTTACTTATCCACCCCCATGACACAGGTGTTGTTTTTCCATTTACAGATGAGGATACTAAGATTTGGAGAGGCAGTTATATAAGTGGCAGAGCTTGGATGGTCAGAGACTCAAGAGCCTGAGCTTTTACCCACTTTGCTATATTGACACTCTTAGTCATGTGTCACCTGGCCAAAGGCAACAGCTCCTCTGCTCTCCCTCATGGGTCCATTGCAGAGAAAGGGTTCCTGGACCACAACGAGGAATAAAGTCACATGGAACCTGTGATTAGGAGGAGGTTCAAAAGTTTGGAGCATAGAAGTCAAAGAAATTCTGTGTTTTCAAATTTGTTTGCCTAAAATGGAACAAATCTTTTTCTTATAATTAAAAATAAATTCTCCTCTATCCGATCTAATTTCCACTTCTAATTTTGTGTATTATATTCTCTGTTTTATTTATTTTATTCAGGAGTAAATAAGTCAGTGACTGGCCTGTTTTATTTTTCCCTCAAAGAAATAGCTCTTAGATTTGTTTGTTACTTCAATTCCTAGTTTATTTTGTAATTTATTGATTTCTATTTCTTATTAATTCATTCTTTCTTTTCTCCTTTGAGTTTATTTCACTTTATTTTTAGGTTATTTAATTCAGTGCTTAATTCATTCAGTTTCATTGTTGTTTAAAAATGTACGTTTTTACAACTGAGTCTTTCTATGTGCACGGCTATGGCTGTATTACATTGGTTCTACTTTGTAGCTATTCCACTCTCCCTCATTCATTGAATAACCTGTATTTACTGAGTTCTACTATGTGTCAGATACTTTACTAGCAGCTGGAGATATGGCTCCTAGAAATCTTTGTCTTTGTGGATTTAATTCAGATGTGGAAAAGAAAATGAGTAAGTAAATAAAATTATGTGAGGCAATGAGAAGGGCTATGAAGAAAACAAAGCAGAAGAATGATGGGCAAGGAGGTAGCGTTATAGGAAGGGTGTTGAGGAAAGGCCTCTTTGATATCTTGGCAGTTAAACAGAGATCCAGAAGATGTGAGAAATCAACGAGAGGGGAAGGACTATCCCAGGCAGAGGGGACAGCATATATACCCATCTGGTGCAGGAACGTGGGTGACTGGAGCAGAAAAGACTTAGGAAGAAGTGGTAGGAGGAATCTGGAGAGGTGTGTAAGAGCCAGGTCCACCCCAGGTCATATGCAGCATCATAAGTCAGGTAAGGATTTTGAACTTTATCATTTGCATGATAGGAAAACACTCGAATATTTTGAGCATGTGATTGGTGTGATCTAACTTATGGCTATTGACCAATTGATAATCAGATTTACTGATGTATAAAATGTACCCATTTTAAGTGTGCAGTGTGATGAATTTTGACAAATACGAGGAGAGACCCCTCCAAAACTCAGAATTTATTTATAAAAAATTGTGTATTCTTACATGTTTAAACTTCAGTCATCTTCAAAGTACTCTCTGTTTGATGCAATACACTTATTGAGATGCTTTTTCCACTGCCCAAAACAGTTTTTTAACTCATCAGTGTTGATGCCTTTTAGTGCTTCTGCTGTTTTTTTGTTTCATTCATTGGCAGAATGTTTCCCTTTGAGGACTCTTTCATTCAGGGAAACAAACAAAAAAGGTCTTTTGATGTGAGATCAGGTGAATAGGGAAGGTGGGACACAGGGGTCACACCATTTTTTGGTCAAAAACTGCTGAACACTCAACTTAGTATGGGCACATGTGCTCGTAAATCTCCCATCATGAAACTGGCAAATGTGTTAAAAGAATCTCCAAAAAACAATTCACTGACGTCAAATGCAGCCTCTCCCAACAAGGCAAGCTGCTATACTGATGTTGATGGGTTTCTAGAACACTTAGCTAGTGAGGGAAGCCTATGCCACAAAGGGGCCCACCCTCCAAAACATAATTCTGGTTTTGGGGGTTCCCCTTCATATATACTGTTGCAGCAACACCAACATAATATAAAGAACATTCGCAATGCTTCAGAAAGTTTTCTTGTACCCTTTTGTAGCCAATCCATGTTCCTACTCTCAGGCTCAGTCAAACACAGATCTGCTGTCACTGACTCTAATTTTATCTCTTCTAGAATTTCACATAAATTGAATCATACACAATGATCTTTTGTGTCTGACTTCTTTTACTTAGCATGATACTGTTGAAATTTATCCACATTGTTTCATGTATCAACTGTTAGTTTATTTTTTTATTGCTGAGAAACATTTTATTATATGGACATACCACAATCTGTTTACCTATTTATCAACTGATGGTAATTTTAGGTTTTAGCTATTGTGAATAAAGCTGCTATGAACATTAATGTACAAATCTTTGTGAGTACATATTTTTTTTTTCATTTTTGTTAGGGAGATATGCGGTGTAGTATTGCTGGGTAATATTGTAAGTATATACTTTTTAAGTCAAATTGTTTCCCAAAGTGTCTTTTTGTATTCCACCAGCTGTATGTGAGAATTCTAGTTGTAACAACTAACATGTAGTATGTCTGAGTGTTAGAACGCCTAACACATTGTATGTCTTTCTAATTTTAGTCAAACTGATGGGTATATGTTGGTATCTCATTGTGCTTTTATTTTGCATTTCCCTTATGACTGTGTTCAGCATGTTTTCATGTGTTGATTTTGCCACTCGTATACATTTTCTGGTAAATTTCTGTTCAGGTATTTTACCCATGATTTTATGGGTTTGTCTGCTTTCCTATAACTAAGTTTTGAGAGTATTTAATCTATTCTACTATAAATCCTTTATCAAAATGTGTGATTTCAAATATTTCCTCCC
This sequence comes from Carlito syrichta, assembly GCF_000164805.1. Taxonomy (NCBI): domain Eukaryota; kingdom Metazoa; phylum Chordata; class Mammalia; order Primates; family Tarsiidae; genus Carlito; species Carlito syrichta. The sequence continues at coordinate 43,038 of NW_007233197.1, read as the reverse complement.
AGACTGTAACTTATTTTTAAAATTTTTTAACGTGCTTCTGGAAAAGCAAAAGTCAAAAAAATTTTAATGTTGATAAAGTATAATTTCTTGTTTCTTTTTTTCTTTGATGTTTTGTGATTTTTGCATTCTAATATTTACCTACCTCAGGGTTATAAAGATTTTTGACTGTGTTTTCTTTTAAGAGTTTTGTAGTTTTAGCTTTACATTTAGGTCAATAATGTGCATCTTAATTTTTTATATTTGGTATGAGATAGGTGCTGAAATTCTTTTTTCCATTTTTTTCTTTGTTTTCTCTTTTTATATGCATACGTACATCCAATTGTTCTACTAATTAAAAATAATATTCTTCCCCATTGGATTCTCTTGTCTTCTGTCAAAATCAGTGGAAAGCTATATATGTGTTCTGTTGCCAAACTCTCTATTCTATTTCATTCGTTCTTATGTATGGTTATGCCATTTCAGCAATGTATTGATTACTATACTTTTAAAATAAGTCTTGAAATCAGGTAGTAAAAGTCCTCCCATTATTTTTTTTCCAAAATTGTTTTGACTAATTTTGGTTCTTTGTATTTTCATGTACATTTTGGAATTAGTTTGCTTAGGTTTTTAAAAAAAGAACTGTTCAGATTTTGATTGGAACTTCTTTGAGTTTATAGATCAACTGGAAAGAATTTATATTATAGCAATATTGAATTTATCAATCAATGAATGGGGTAATATCTCTCTAGTTAGGTCTTCTTTAACTTTTCTAAGTAATGTTTTACAGTTTTCTGGACACAGGTGTTAAACACAATTTGTTAAATGTATCCTAACTTTTCATGTTATTGTTGCTGTTGTGTTGTTTCTATTTCAGTTCTTATTATTTGATTACATTGTACAGAATACAATTAATTTTTTTTTTTTTTTTGAATTGGAGTCTCATTCTGTCACCCAGACTGGAGTGCAGTGGCCGCTCCCGGCCACCGCAGCCTCCACCCACTGGACTCCGGCGATCCTTCTGCCTCTGCCTTTCAAGTAGCTGGAACTACAGGCGTGCGCAACCATGCCCGGCTAATTTTTGATTTTATTGTGGAGATAAGGTCTCGCCAAGTTGCCCGGGCGGGTCGTGAACCCGTGGGCTCAGGCAATCCACTCACCAATTTTTTAACATTGAACTTGTATCTGGCAACCGTGCTAAACTCATTCATTATTTTCAGTGACTTTTTTATAGATTACTTAGGGAATTCTACATAGTCTACCATGTTATCTTCTTATAAGCACAGGCCCACATTTTAAAAATTTACATTCTGTTTATTTTCCTTGCCTTGTTGTCCTTGCTAAGAACTCTAGAAAAATGTAGAATGGGAGTATCAAAAACAGATTATCATTGTCTTTTTACTAATCTTAGGAGAAAAGTTTTCAGTTTTTTGCATTAAATACTATGGTAGATCTTAGTTTTTTCACTGACAACTTCATTCCCCCTAGTTTGCTGAGGGTATTTTTAAAAAATAGTGCTTGAGTATTAAATTTAGTAAATCTTTCTCTGCATTTATTGAAGCTATCATTTGACTTTTCTATGTTAATATAATCAATGACACTCATTAATTTTAAACTGTCAAGCCAATCTTACATTTTTGGGATAAACTCCTCTTAGACATGATGGAGTTTTTTTAAATTATATTGATGTATTTGATTTGATAACATTTGGAAAAGGATTTATGTATTTATGTTTATGAGAGATATTGATCTGTGGGTTTTGAAGTTAATTTTTGACAGGTTTTTTGCTTTGTCTTGTTTGTTTTATTTTTCTTCATTTTGTTTTGAGTCAGGGTTTTACTCTGTCACCGAGGCTGGAGTGCAGTGGCACAACCATGGCTTATTACAGCCTCAACTTATACTAGGATCAGGCAATCCTTCCGCCTCAGTCTCCTGAGCCACCACATCCAGCTCGTTTTTTTTTTTTAATTTTTATTTTTATAGCGACAAGCTCTATGTTGCCTTTACTGGACTTGAACTCCTGGGTTCAAGAAATCCTCTTGCCTTGGCCTACTAAAGTGCTAGGATTACAGGTATGAGTCACTGAACACAGCGGATTTTGTTTTTAGGTAATATTGACTTCATAAAATAATCTGAAAACTATTAGCCCTTCTTTTATTGTCATTTCACATAAGTTATGGAATTTATTGATGTACAGATGTTCATAAAAATTCCCTTAGGATCCATTATAATGTTTATAGAATGTGTCAATAAATTTTCTTATTTATTCCTTTTCTAGGTGTATTTTATCTTCCCTCTTTATTTTCTGATTATTTGGCTAAAGATGTATCCATTTCATTAGTCTTTTCAAAGAACCAGCTTTTGAATTTATTGTTTTCGCTATTTTTTTCCTGTGTTAGGTAATTGGTTTTTACTGTTATCTCTGTGATTTTCTTCCTTCCCCTTACTTTAGATTTGACATTGCTCTGTTTTCCCCCAGTTTCTTAAATTAAAAGTTTATATTATTGACTTGAGACTATTCTTATTTTCTAGTTTATTCATTTAATGCTATACATTTTCCTCTAAACAATGTCTTAGCTACATCCCACAAATTTTTGATATAGTGCATTTTGATATTGGTTTGTTTAAAAAATGCTGTGTTGACTCACAAGGAAGATTAATGTCTTTCTAAATATGCTCAACTTAAAAAAAAACCAAAAACCAATCAGGCGTTTTTGAAAAATTCTCATATGTGGCATTTAGAATCAAAATAATCAATGATTATACACATTAGCCACTGCCTTTGTAAACTCAAAAGCTATAGCCAAAAATGTTTGGTAAATGATATACTTTAAACTCCATGGTTAAAATTGAAAGCTAGTAATTTGAATTAGAATAATCTTTTTAATATAATGATGATAGCGATAGAAAGTCTCTGAAACACAGGCATATGTCACTCATAAGGATGGAAAAATGTGACAGTGGTGAAAAAGAGAAAAGCTCAACATTTAGCAAACACTTGTAAGGTGCCCAGATCTGGGCTAGGATTGTATCTGATCTCATTTAGTCACTTCAGTATTTTTAGTTAGGTATTTACATATGAGGAAACTGAGTCCTAGGGGACTAAAGTTACTTCCCTAAGATTATATGTGATTCAATCTTAGGGTGGTCTGATTTCAGAGATTTTAAAAATGCTAATGTGAAAATACCAAAGCAAGAGAAGAAACTAGAGCAATTATACATATCATTAATGAAAAAAATCATCTCTTCTGTATATTAATTATAAGCTTACACATATTTTGTGTATATAAAGAGCATTTGATATGTCAGAAACATTGGCTATTTAGGGAAAATATTTTCTCTCAGATTCTTTCTTCTAAGAATTTGTCTGATGATGAAACAGGAATTTGATTCCTTTTTTTCATACTAGGTACAACCTTCTCAAAAGTACTCATATGATCCAAAATAGTGACCTTTCAAGATAGAGAAGAACCAATTTTTTTAGGGGAAAGAAATATAAGTGTATATCATTTAAAAACTTTAAAATTTCAACTTTTATTTAAATGAAACATTTCAATTATGGTCTATATGATATTGGACAAGTTACATGAAAAATATAAAATCTATAAATCCCAGTTTTATTATTTCCAAAATTAATTATGTTATGAGTACAACTTTATGTGCCAGTCTACTGCAGTAATTCATGGTATTACTCACAATCTTGGGTTAGTAAAAAGTTCTTTCTTAAAAGACTCTTCTCTTAACCATTGCTTTGTCACTATTGGATTAGGTTTTGTGTCTAGTACTTGGCTGATCCCCTTCTTTCTGTTCCATTATTTTTATCCTTCATGCATTTAGAGAAAGCAAAAGAATAACCTGACCATCTATCACTTAAAAAAGAGGGGTTGTTTTTTCATTGTAACCACCAAGAAACGGATTGCCACAAAAATGCTTTGTTTGACAGCTGGAAGTCAAGTCCCAGTTTTGCCTGGTAGGCTATTAGAGGCTCCCCATCTCCTTTTTCTTCTGTCCAATTTGCACGTTTATTTTAGGGCTAACATCCAGCTTCCAAGGAAAAGGGAAACTTATAGGGTGGAAACTTACAGGGTGAAACTTTGTGGGTTCTGTGGCATATGGGATCTACTTTTTCTGGGTGGTGAAGTAACAGGGAAGTGAAACCAATGTGAGAATGGAAACTCTCGGAGGACAATTTTACCATCCATGTATGTCTTCAGTTATTTAATAATATTTGAGTGCTTGCTATGTGCTAAGAACTGTACTAAGTGATAAGAATCACTTAGGTGACAAAACAGAGGGAACATCTGCCCACATGAAGTTGACATTACAGTAGGTTATAACAAGGTTATAATAAATCAAATATATTGGGGGCTAAATTTATGCTAGTCATTATTCAAATACTTATATTACTTCACTATCTTCACAAAAAGTAGGTACTATTGATATCTCTATGTTAAAGGGAAAACCAAAGGTGAGAAAAATTAAGTGACATACTCAAGAACACCTTGTTAGAAAGAGCCCAGACTGACATTAAATCCAGGCAGCTTGCTTCCAGAGTCTAGGTCCTCACAATGCATTTATTAGGCATTATCCTAAAACACTATATAGAATACAAAGGTGAATCAGACACAGATTCTTCAGGAAACTTTTCATCAGTAGAAGAGATAAGATTAATTGACATTTATAACACAGAAATAAGTGTCATGAGGGAAGTGCAAAGTTAAATGTAGAAGTGTAGACAGAGATGCTATTTAATTTAAGATTTCAGGAAACCTTCATGGAAGAACATTTGATTTGGGCTTGGGCTCATGGAAATGAAGAAGAAAGGAATAAGGGAAAACTTGAGTCAAGTCACATAAATTTGAAAGCATAGAATACAATCAGTTTGATGGAAGTATAGGTACATGAAGGGCTTAGTGGTAATTAAAGGTATAAATATGAAGACAGTTACAAAACTCCTGAACAAAATGTTGGCAAATTGTGATCAAGAGTGTAGTGAAGATACTACCACTAGATTACTGCAGCAATCTACTCTTTAATCATCTGAAAATATGTTAAATAATTCTAACAGTTTTTCAAAATACATTTCATGAAAGTTCACATCTATTTTAGACTTGAAAGAAAGAAAAGAAGACAAAGAAAAAAAGTCTTGTGGCCGGGTGCAGTGGCTCAAGTCTGTAATCCCAGTGCTTTGGGAGGCCGAGGAGAGAGGATTGCCTGAGCTCAGGGATTTGAGACCAGACTGGGCAACTTGGTGAGATGTCATCTCTACAATAAATAAAAAAAATTAGCCAGGCATGGTAGCACACGCCTGTAGTTCTGGCTACTTGGAAGGCTGAGGCGAAAGGATCACCTGAGTCCAGCAGGTAGAGGCTGTGGTGGCCATAAGTTTGCCACTGCACTCCAGTCTGGGCAACAAAGTGAGACTCTGACTCAAAAAAAAAAAAAGAAAAAAGAAAGGAAGAAAGAAAAGAAAAGAAAAGAAAAGAAAAAATTCTTGTTAGTAATGAAGTATACAATAATATATTCATATAGACTATTTAACCTAAAATATCATATGTATTGTAAAGTATTAAAATACAGATTTCTCAACATTTTTCTTCTCAGATGTACCTGAAGAAGACAACAAACTTTATTGATAGAAGATCATTATGCAATTATTTAAACTGTGAGTGATATATCTTTGAGAGCAGCTTATCAAACTCTCATGGGGAGAGAGGAGTATGATAACTCTGTTTCCATGTCCCTTACCGCAAGGGTTTTTATGCAGCCCCCTAAGGGTTATGTCCCCTTGATTGAGAAGCACTCTAATTACCCCAATAAATGATACTAAAATAATGATCACTCTCATCAGTCTTATTCTACGTTGTTTGAAAAGTTCTAGCTGATGGTTTCCTACTGAATAGAGGGCTCATTACTTTTTACAGAGCATCCTGTTTTATTTCTAGACATTTCCACCTGAGAAATTTTTCTGTGGGACAACAAAGAACATGACTTCTTTTTTCAAAAGACAACCTGTCAACTATTTAAAGACAACAGCCTTATTCGTGTCTTCTCTATGTAATAGCACATCCCCTCTCATTTTCTCCAACAAATTATCTGCTGACTAGCAGTAGTCCCTATGGACAGAAACACCAACAACCTTAGATTATTTGACAATCGCATTATACAATTTTTGCATATCAAGTTTATAGCTAATTAAAACAGCTTAAACTTATTTTGTTCCCTCTACAATGACTATTTAACTAGGTATTCTCCATGTCTAACTATGACGTTTTGAACTTTTTGAGAAACTAGATTTATCCCTGTGAGGTTGATACCCACCTGTATTTCATTCAGTTACCTGACTACACTCCTAACTTTTTATCTGTTTTTGATGAACATGCTATCTGCATCTGTTTAAGATGCTGAACTAAATAAGTTAGGGACAAGGCAGAGACCTATTGCTAAGGATGACTGCAAATCCAGTTTCTTTTTTTATGATGTTACCAATCACAAATACTCTTTTCCTTTTTCTTCACTTACTGGTACAAAACAATAGTCAATGGGCTTATAGCATTTCACTATAGATTGGTATCTAATAGTCATAATCACTTTCAATAAAAATGTGTAGCCAGTTGTGGAGCAAATTTTCACTGTTTCCTACTAGTAGACATATCAATATGTTTTGTCAAACATCTGACTGAATATAAAATATCCCTGGTCTAGCAACAACTCAAATAAAAAAACAAAACAAAACATGAAACACATTTGTAAGATTTGTCCTTGTGGGATCTTGCCATTATGGCTTATTTTCTAAGCTTTCAAAACCATTGATTTAACCAATCATTTCTCTGGCAGGGTAGAGTAACTAACTTCTAGTGTCTAGATCTGTCAGGCACTGTTCTTGGTAATGCAATACAAGCATTATCACTATAGTCATGCATCTTATCTTTAAGTGTCTTACATTTTTATTAATTTTTTTATGGTTTATCAAAAGGCACTGACAGGACATCATTCCATCCACATATTCTCCTAGGCCTGGCTTCACATCACTTACTCTGGTTGGCAGCTTTGATTCCTCTGGCATCATAGCTTTATGTTTTTTGTGTTTTTTCCCCCTCCACCTTCTACCTTTTTTCATCCTTTCTCCTTTCTCTTTCATTTTCTTCTCCCTATAATTTTTTCTCTTATCTCTTTCAGGCTTGGAGACTCCCCTTTCAATGTCTGGGAACAGGGTTCATCAGTTGATTTTGCTGGAGGTGGAGGAGATTGTTGAGGATTGCACACTTGCTGGAAATGGGATGGGGGAGTAGGGCTGGGATTAAATATTGAAAGTCCCAGGAATCACCTGTTATTTATTTAATCTTCAGTTGGTCAAAAGGGATAGGAGAAAGCGAATTTGAACTGTCTTATTAATAGATAGGGCCACAGCTGATGAAGCTAGTGTAATCTCTCCCCATTAATTCTTATAGCCAGCCATTGTCCTTGATTCTGGGTAACTCATGCTCTTTAAGTAACACAACGGGATAAACATTTTCTTTCCTACAGTAGCATGTGGTAAGGAATAACAGTAATTTACTATACTTGAATCCAAGCAATGAACTCTCTGGCATTTCCAGCATGAAATCAAAAATTTTCTTTGAGCTTAAACTCTCAGGCCACTGGTGGAAGAGGTGGGCTGTGCATCCTTGCACATGCTTTTGCTTTAGCTGGGATAAAGGACTTTTCTGTTTGTTCCATATCCTCGGGCTGGCACACTGAACCTATTGGGTTAGGGCTGACTCTGCTTTCAGCTTTGGATGCTTCACACATTTACAGAGAAGATTTTGGGCTGAATGATTTGTCGTGCCTGGATTTTACTAATGTTTGCAACTTTCTGAAAAGGAAAACCATGTTTCATTCCTAGAGGCCCCTTTTCTTTGTTTTACTTTTAAAGCCTCAACCTTCTCACTGGAGTAAAAATGCATATGTGTGTGCATGCACGCACAGGCATGCACAAGCTGTACATACACACATATACACACCCCAGAGCTATTGGGCCCAGAAAACACCATTAATAATGCAACCAAGTCTGGGTGCTTTTTAAAAGTCTATTTCTTGCTTATAAATAAGTGGTAATTTGTTTAAAAGCATCATTACACACAGTGTTCAGTCGGATCCCATGCATTCGATTATTTTAAATAAATGGACCATAAATGGAACAAGTTCTTTCTAATTTACAAATGATAGGAAACATTTTTCAAGAAAAAAAAGGAAAAAGTATAAAATTTGTTCTTAACTACATCTCATTAATGTAGAACTGTTCAATGACCTGTAAAGATTAAAGAATTAGTGAATTGGTGGAATTATCAGAATGAAAAATCTGTATAATTTTTGTTTCAATTTAAAAATCTACTAAACAGTCTAGCGACTTTAGTCTCGGATATTACTTTTTAATATAAGTTCCCACAAATGCAGTGGCATCAGGGTTACAAATGAACTGAATGGAAAGCAACAAATAGTATGTTTATATTCATGGCACAACAGAGGAGCTAAGTGGGAAGGAGGGATGCCTTTGCGGGGAGGGATGGGTTATTTTTTTTTCCCAATAAAACAACTGAAGACATTTAATTAAGTGACCACTCTGCTAAGTGGAGCAAAAATTAATATACATAAATGTGTTTATGTTCAGGCAACGGTGCATAATTAAGAAGCTGGCTTCAGATGGAGAACCAGGGACAGAGCTATCTAACCAACATTGGCAGAATATCTTCTCCTTCCTAAAATTGTTCCAGTAATCATAAATAGAAGGAGGAAGGACAGCAGAAAGGGAACGGAGAAGGTCTTATATACATATTGAGTGAGATTCAAAACATGTGGCCATCCTCGCCGATGAAAGTCTGCTCATAAGGCAAACGTGGCTTAAGTGCTCCCTTCTCCACCTTCCTTCCTTATCTGCTCAACTCTACAAAGCTCTTTCACTCCACTTTACTGGGACTCATCCCTACCACCAAGGGACATCTGTCTTTTGAACTATTAATTCCTACTGGTCCCTGTCTACTTTGGATCAACTTGGATGCAATTTCTTTTTTTAAAAAAATTGGAAAATACGGTTCATTTAAAAAGTAAATTAGGGAGAGAGAAAGAGGAAATTCACTTCCCCAAGGTAGGGGAGGAGGCCAAGGCTGGAAAACATGGCAATCGTAGCGCAAGAAGCCACATGATCAGAATAATGGATTAGCAAAGCTATGGATACATTATTCTAAGGTCTCTCAGTGACCATTATCAGACCAAGCACAGGGTAGAAGCACAATGAAGGTTTTAAATCTGGGATTCCAGATACACTGGAAGACTTCATGGAGGCATTTGGGCAAGGGCTCTAGCTGACTGCTTAGAAAAAGAAGGTCTGCAGAAGGGATTCCTGAGGCAGTGGTCTTGGGACAATCTGCACATGCTGTGGGAAGCTGGGGTAGTTTGTAGCCAACTTGCAGCAGGAGTTAGGATCATGGGATGCTTGTCATTCTTAGAAAGTCGGCAGCTTGTTGCCAGGTAATTGGCTATGTGTTTGATAATGATGCATCTATGTCTACCCTTTTACCAGCTAGAATCAGCCAAAATTCTAAAGATTCCAGAAGGATGACCCAGTGGCTTTCACTAACCATGGCTTAGATAATGCCCTGTCTAGTTTCGGGGACATGAAGCATTGTTACCTCAAGTTTCTTCTCCTTGCCCTGCTACCAGGTGCCTGAGAAATGTATATGATTTGTGGACAGGTATCTGCGACCCTGCTTGAACTGTGCATACTTTGTGAGAAGGAGTCTCTCCTTTGCTAAAGGGAAAGAAAGAATGCAAGACTCCTTTCTTTGACAATGACTCTTGGAAACTCTTCTCACACATGGTAGCCATAGGAGGCAAAATTCCAGAACTTGCACCTTCAGATTCACACTTAGAAGCTCAGATTCACACATAGAAGATTCAGATTCACACTTAGAAGCTCTTTGCCAGGCACCATGTTTGGCATTGGGGAATACACACAAAGTGGACATGATATCTTCCTTCAAGAAGCGTACAATATAAAGAAAATTCCGTTTTGACTGGAATTAGAAAATACTGTCAGGAAACTCTGAGTTAACAGCCCAGGAGTTTTGACTGACTCTATTCTAGCTCCTTCAAATGAACCTGTCCCCTTCAGAAGTGAGCTTTGCAGCTAGCACAGGAGTCACCATTAGCATTTCATTTTTAAAAATTTGACCAGGTCATTTTTTACTGCTAGCTTTTGGCTGACTCTTTAGCCCTGCACTTATGGCTCTGGGCTTTGCCTTGAATTGTTTTTCTGTTTCTTTGACTATGCCCTGGCCATTGTAGCAACCCAGAACTCATCTGTTGGATGCCTTTCACCTCTTCTTCTTTTTCCCTTGGACGAACTATCTTCTGTTGCTTCTCAATCCACACAACTTCTTTCTCTACTCTGCTCTGTTCTCTGGGGGTCTGATCCATCAGAGCTGCTTCAATAACTCTCTTGCTTCTGGAGGAAGAAGCGAGGTTAGGAGGAGAGAGAGGTCAAGGTTTATTTATTCCCTGCTTTGTCCCTTTTGAAAGCCACAGATTGACTGCCTTCTATAACTCCTCTTATAAGCCTTCCCCTCATACAGTTATGCTTTTTGATTAATCACTCTCCTCCTTTTCCTCTTATGGCCTAGAGATGATAGTGACTCTTAGAGTACTGTGCTAGCTCCTTTCCATAAACCCTTCTCTCAGGGGTAATAAAGAGTTATTTTGCTAAATCCTCCCTAAATTACTAAGTCAAATGTGCTTCTAGATTCCTGAATGATGCCACTCTTTCCAGGACATGCCCTTTGGTAATTTTTCTCCAGCCTTACAAGCCATGACTATGGCTAAGAGAGACATTGCCTGAGTCCTGAACACATAGGTTTCCTGGGAAGACATGTTAGATCTCATGGGAATGGTCAAATGCTTGGTGTCCATTTTGGCAAGATAAAAAATGCTAATAATAGCACAGAGAGACAGAAGCCTCCACATCTTTGTCTACCTGTCTTCAGTGCAGATGAGCATACCCTGTGTCTTTGAAATTATGAGACTGGAACACAGGTTCCTGAAGTTTGGGTCTTAATATACTAGTGGAATAATGGTATGGAGAATGGTAGTAACCCACATTTTACACAACTCTACAAAGCTCTTTCACTTGCATCAGTTCCTCACAATTGTTCAGTGAATTATCTAGTGCAACTGTTCTCAACTACAGTGACTTTATCCCCAAGGGAACAAATGGTAACGTCTGAAGACATTTCTGATTGCCCCAACTTAGGGGTATGCTACTGGCATCTAGGGCAAATGCCAAGGTGATGCTAAAATTCCTACAATACATTGGAAAATTCCTTATAATAAAGAATTATCTCATCCCAAATATAGATAGAGCAGAGGTTGAAAACCCTGACTAGTGTTTTGTTTCTGCTGAGGGATTAGCAAAAGCCTATGGGAGTATCATTTGGGATTGGTCTGCAGGGTTGAGGGACTCAGACTACTCTCAGTGAAAAATTTTCTAAGAGAGCAAAGTCAGTGTAGCCAGAGCAGGAGCCCAAGGAAATGGCCCTGAGTGTCAAACGTGAAAGATAAGGTCCCTAGACATCAAGTGTCAATACAACCCAGAGCCACATTCGTGTGGGGGTCAAAACACAGAGTCCAGGCTGGAATCTGCTACTCTGTTTTTACCACACTCTTTAGCCACTGTGCCCTATCTCCCCCAAATTTTCACTTACTTGCTTTTTAAAATAAAAGTATTTGTATTTGGGAAGGAGGAAGAAGCCTTCTGTAGCCTTAGATTTTGGGTTTGCTTCTTAATATCAGCTGCCATAGACACTTTGGACACATGGAATGGGGGTGTCTTGCTGAAGATGTCATGCATCCTCTTTCATGAGCATTCTGAAGCAGGACTTGCCTACTGTTGTGGTGTTTCTGAAAACGAAGATATTGTAAATGTTGCCCCAGTATGACAAGGATTCTCTGCATCTTCATCATGCCAAAAATAATTAGCCTTATCCTGAAGTGTTCCCTAGAAGCACACATTTCTTGTCTGTTGTCAAAGATGAAACTAAGTCTGAGAAAAAAATTAGCCAAGACTGTTTATTCATAAACTTGCGACAAGGGAATTCATTTGTGGTCACTTTCATTTTCGCATAGAGTTAGTGTTAGAAAGGAAAGTAAGTCTTACAGAGTAAAAGAAAGAAAGACTGAAACGATGTAATTGGAAAGCTTTCTATTAAAATGGGATTTTTGGAAGCAGGGGTGACCTTCTAATTGATCTTCAGGTATGTTGATTAGTGTTTGGTTGGTTGAAAGGCGGCAGGCACAGTTTCAGGACATTTCAAAAGAAGACATATTGCTCACTGTTAGTAGTGGGGGATTTTCTGTAGCCGGCCATTTTCTGGAGCAAGTGGGGGTTGATGGGTATTTCTTTGTGGCCAGACTGTCACAATGGCCCTTACAGGAAGGGTAGTCATAGAAGCCTGTGGGTGATCCTGACAGCTTCCTTGAAGCCAAGATTTCCTACTTTAACATACATAAGCTGTTTGCACTTCTAGAAGATGCTGGCCAGCTTCTGGCTGGTAGGTCTCCCATTCTCACCTTTGCCTGTGGAAAACACCTGTTTTTCCAACTGAATATAATTTATTATTCCCTTGATGAGTCAGATGGTTCTGTAAGGACTTAAACAGGTCATCATTAAAAATATTTGTACCATCTTATAAATGAAGATGGCTTAGGGGCGGTTAGGTGATTTGGAGACTCTATCAAGGAAGGGTAGTTTGTAAAGCAGGTATGGAGTGGCTGGGGAATGTGGAGAGAGCAGCTCGAGAGATCATCCACAGTGTTCAAACTGCATAAAGAAACATTGCAGGAAGCAGCAAGTGCGGGGATTGAAAAAGTGAGCACTGGAGTCAGAAACTCTTGATTCAAATTTCTGTAACTTGCTACAGTAGTGACCTTTGGCAAGTTTATTAACCTTTCAGAGCCTCGGTTTTCCTTTTTTCTTTCTTTTGAGTTGGAGTCTCACTCTGCCGCCCAGGCTGGAATGCAGTGGCATGCTCACAGTCATTCCAACGTCGATCTGCTGGGCTCCTGTGATCCTTCCGCCTCAGCCTTCCAAGTAGCCGGAACTACAGGTGCGCGTTACCACGACCGGCTAACTTTTGATTAATTGCAGGGATGGGGTCTCACCATATTGGCCAGGCTGGTCTTGCACCCACTGGCTCAGGCAATCTTCTTGCCTGGGTCTCCCAAAGTGCTGGGATTACTGGCTTGAGCCACTGCACCTGGCAGTTATCTAATCTGAAACATGGGAATGATAATAAGACTGATTTCTCAATGTTGTAAGGCAGGGAATCCCCAACACCCGGGCGGCAGACTGGTGCTGGTCTGTGGCCGGTTAGGAACTGGGCAGTATAGCAAGAGATGAGTGCCCAGAGTTCCACTTGTTGTCAGATCAGCTGTGGCATTAGATTCTCATAGGAGCCACGAACCCTATTGTAAACTGTGCATATGAGAGATCTAGGTTATGTGCTCCTTATGAGAATTTAAACCTGGGCATCCCCTTCGGGTCCTGTCTCACTGTGGGAGCTTTTCTGTCCAATTAATAAATCCTGCTTTCTACAAAACAAAAAGACAAAACAACAACAACAACAACAAAAAACCTGATAGCACTCTATGCTCTATGTCTTCCACAGAACCAGTCCCTGATGCCAAAAAGACTGGGCACCACCTTGTAAGGAATAGCATAGTGCCTGGCACAGAGTACTTGTAGCTTAATTGTGGCTCTAGCACTTACTACTGATGGGCAGGGAGAAGTTGAGTAGCCAAGTGCCTGAAGTTACTGAGAGTCCAAATATCCCATTTCATGGGAGTAAGGACATGAAGGAGACAGGGAATTGGGCTGAAAAATTGGGATCTGGTCATTTAAGGTATTTGAGGAGTGGGAGCAGTTACAGGTTATATAACTGTAGCCATAGGAATAATTGACACAAGGAAAGTTGAGCTGAGGTTCATTGACGCCTGAGGATAGCTAAGAAGGTCAAGAGGCAGTGAGGTTATGGCTTTGTGTGTGTGTGTGTGTGTGTGCCAGAGTCTCACTCTGTTGCCCAGGCCGGAGTGCAGTGGCAAGATCATAGCTCACTGCAGCCTCAAACTCTTGGGTTCAAGTGATTCTCCTGCATCAGTCTGCCAAGTGACTCAGACTACAGATGCACAACACCATGCATGACTAATGGTTTAAAATTTTTTTTTTTAATAGACAGGGGTTGCCCAGGTTGGTCTTGAACTCCTGGCTTCAACCAACGCTCCCACTTTGGCCTCCCAAAGCATTGAGATTACAAGCATAAATTATTGTACCCAGTCAAGATCATGACTTTGGGAAATCCACAAGGACATTAGGGCCACTCGGGCAATCCAGGAGTCAAAGCAATGTATGGTAGTGACAAGGAGAAATCTAGTCTGACAGCATGAGTTCTAATACATTGAGAATTTTGCACAAAGATTACAGAGCAATAGTCTGGAAGTCTTTATGAGGAGCTGCAGGAATGCTCTTCTGGTCTCACAGTTATGTGGGGTAGAAGAAACACTTAAATCCCAAAGGGCGTGTGTGTGTGTGTGTGTGTGTGTGTGTGCCTACTGTGTACTAAGAAGTTTACAGATACTGATTCTAAGCCTCACTCCCGTCTTGAAGTAGGCACTTTTATTCTCATTGTAAAACAAATGAGGAGACTGAGGATCAGAAAGGTTAGAAGCCTTTTCCTAAGTCACACAGTTAAGTGAAAGACTCTGGATTGGAACATGAATCCACCCCACTTCCAAGCCCACACTCTTGCCGCTACAGTAGCATTATCTGTTCATTGGGCAAAAAGGAGAGTATTTTGAGGAGAGTATGAAGACAGTGAGGTTTTGTTAATCAGGAAATAAAAGTTCCAGATACAGAGAAGAAAGTGGTGGGGAGGAGAAGGACATTGAGAGATTTAGAAAGAAGAGAGGAATCAAGGACACCTTGGGCTGATCATGGCAGAAGGATCAGTGATTAAAGGGATCAAGAATCATGGATGCAATGTGTGGATGGACTTGATTTACCTCAGTATCCCAAATTTGCAAGAGTTATGTTGACATCACAGAAACTCTGCCCTTTCAATAGTGAAGATGGTGCTTTGGGAGAACTTCCTCAGTGCATCGCTGACATCTGCCTGTCCCTGGGGAATTGTCAGTAATTATTCCCAGGAGATCAAGGAAGAGACAGGGTCAAGTGCTTGGGAGGTGTTAATCTGGAGGTTGGTATGGAGGACAGTTGCAGTGGAGTTGTCTGCAGATGCATGGCTTCCTCCAAGCACACAAGGGCTTCCAGCATTCTTTGAAATCAGTCAGCGGTCTTCCTGTAATAATTGATGTGCCTAATCAGGGACTGGAGCCCAATGCCAATTGTTTCTTTTACTTTTTAATGGATTCGAACTCCATACCCTAGCTTAGAAAAATCAAAGCACTTCTGGAAGATATTTATTAGCGGCCAAATTATAAAAACACATAGCAAACCTTTAGTTTGCATTACAAGTGTTAATATATGCAGAGCCCCGTGAATAGCTCATCTTTCTGCCTCTCTTGTATCTTAAATTTTTCATTACAAATTTCCAGGGCTTCAAAGTAGACTCTCACAGCCGGCGCCTTTTTTCTCCCTTGCATGACAAAGAGCTGTCAAAAACGGTTCCTGGGCTGGCTAGTTTCTTCCCCTTTTTTCTCTCATCTAAATGTCAAACAACTTAGCTTAAATAAAGCCCAGCATTCTTCGTATGGTGCTTCTCAAAAGAAAAACACCACCACAGAAGGCATCTACAAAGGCCCTAATTAATGTTTCTCATTGATTTGGTTTTAGTGTGATGTATTTTATTAAAAAAATATGAATCCAGAAGGCACTCTCATTAAAATCATTAGCGGCTCAACATTGGCTGCAAACAGCCTGGTGCGTGGTAGGGCTTAAGAACCCAGACTCATACAAACACACAGACACAGCACTCACATGTGTACTTGAACACATGCATGAAATGCTTTGTGGTTCATGCATAACACATCGGGGTGTGTACACATGCAGAATCATGCACAAGAAGTTCGCAAAATGCTTGCATGCATGTGCATATATTAATTACTGATGCACATGGGTGCATACATGTGCCTGGCTATTCACAAGGTGTATGTGCAAACACACCATGCAGGCATCTGATTATCCATGCATGCACAGAATGCACAATGCAACATATGCTCACACACATTGTACACATCTATGTGTACACTTATACCTGTGAATATGGCTGTTGACTGTGTGCCAATGAATATCCATGTGTTGGAGGAAGAAGGACAGAGAACTATCTCGTATTTCTTGGGATTATGTTCATGGAAGAGATCAAGAAATACCAGGGTCAGTGGTTTTCCACATCGCTACTTTGTCTCTTATTACTTTTATTTTTTTTTAGTTAACCTCCTAATACCATGATCCAAAGCTATCGGGACATATCAGGAAGATACACCTGTCTTCCTGCTGTGCTTTGAGTTTTCTTTGGATGGCCTCAAATGTTTTTTGGGGAGCTCTCTCTTCTGATTGGCTTTTGGCACCTCATTATGAGAATGAAAAAAAGAAGAGTGGGTTTATACATCTTGATAGGGCAAGGAGAAATTCTCCATGATTGGAAATTACTGAAAGTTGAGGCTCTAGGCTCTTAAGATGGCTGCTACTACCCAGGGTGGTTTTGGGGCTGATAAGAATCCCACTGATTTCCTAGAGACTTGTTCTTATGTCCCATATTTTATTTCCTCTCCATAAACCAGTTCTTGGCTAAACAAGCCCTGACTTCATCTCATATCTTATTTTTAAAGTACCCGTCGTTGTTTTCCAAGGATGGCAATTTTGAAGGGGCTTTCATGACTTAGAGAGGGGATCTGGAGGAAGCTCCCTCCTGAACTTTACTTCTAAGGCATATACTCTCCCTGCACTCATGATGTGAGTGGATCTATCCTTATCTCTGGGTAGCCAGTGGGGGCCTGAGGCTAACTCAAGTATTCTTCCTACAAGGCAAACCTACTAGAGTTCAGCTTTAGGGATTGGGGCCCCAGCCAATGCTAGTATCAAAGAACAGATTTGCTCTCAAGTTAAAATTCTTTGCTGTTTCTTCCTGGGCATATATTTCTTTCATATATTTGCAGGGAGGAAGCCACTGAGCCAAGGCATGGTTTACACATTTTCAGAACTCATGTGTCAAGATATTATCTCACCCTGCATGACACCCGAAACTGGGACTAGATATAAGTGATGCAACAATCCTCTGAAATAATCAGAGACTCCACTTTTCACCTCTTCCTAAGGTTTTTTCCTGAGCCCACATGGGAGCACAGGCTTTCCTTTTAAGGACTCTGTCGTGTCCTTTTCCAGGGTGCAAGAGGGGGTTGCCTTTGCCCCTCTAGACCTTAGATACTCATACTCATACTCTCCCTACAGAGAAAATGTTGTTAACCCAACTGTAGAAACCTTACATGTGGAGGCCATTTTACCCCATGGGAAGGGCATCTGTGTCCAAGGTCAGAGCTTATGCAAATACCTACTTCATCTTTTGCTTTCTCTTGAGCTTCCTGCCTCTTTCCACCATGTGACGATTGTGTTGGGGCACAATCAGTAGACTGGCAGAGAAGATCTTTTTCTCTTTCACTCCCTTAAGGCATGAAAGACTGAGGTCCCTAAGTTTTGGAACTGAAAGGCAAGAGAAAGATTCTATTTAGTTTTAGTCTTAAACTCTGTTCTACAATCCATTTTTACCAAACTTTAGGGGCTTGCTAATAATATAATTGGTACTTTGCTTCCCGTTTGGTTTGACTAGTGACCAATGTATACCATCATTTGAAACTCCAGAAGGGAGTAGGAATGAGGGGAAATTTAATCCATAGCATGTATAAACATAACAACTTTCAAAAGTGACACATCGAGATAAAATAAGTAATGGGTACTTTAAGCATGAGAGAGAGAGAGAGAGAGAGAGAGAGAGAGAGAGAGAGAGAGCAGAGTAGGGGGAGTTATGCACCAAAGCCTCTCCGAGTAATTAAAGCACAGTCCTCATGTTTTGCCATTTGTCAGAACAAAGTAAATATTGGAATCTTAGTACTTGCATCTTCTCGGCTAAATACCTTTCTGTAGCTATTGCTCAGATATTGAAAATACTTGTGTAAGTTCTAGTGCAAAACTGCCTTTGGGGTGATTTATGTGGAGACATAACCTGCTGCCTCCCTCCCTGAATTCATGCATCCACCATCACAGTTCATATCAATTTTGCTCTGGTCCCCATTAGCAATGTTGTCAAAAAAAAAAAAAATCACAGAAAAATAACGACCCTGCAAGCCAAGAAATTTAGATCCGGATATGAGTCGTAAATCTGTATTAATTTAATAGTTAAAGTGCGTTAATGCTTTGTAATATTTTTTCTTTATAGAGAACACAATAGTGAGGTCATCTGTAATAAAGATGTTAATCCTGAACCACCTGCTAGTTTGTTTTGCCTCTTGGGGCAAGAGGACGTTAATGGATGAAATATGGCCTCGAGCTCCTTAAAATGGTGTTTTATGGCAACCTCTATGCAGGGCTATAAAACACTCACTCTGAGTGATAAAGAGTCTCAAGAAGGAATATACACTCTCCATCATGCCTGATCTGACATTAGCTTTGCTTGACTTATCACTCATCCACAGACACCCACTGGGCTGGGCAGCAAAGGGAGACCAGGGCAGCCTGAGGGCTCAGGAAAAAGTAGGTGAGTTATCTAGCTTTTTGGACTAGTTTCTGGGGCTCAGACCCTGGGCGAAGGTATCCATTCTGGAATCTCTTGCTTACTTTTCTTCCTGGCTTTTTGGTTAGGGAAAATGGTCCACTGATCTATTATTGGCTTTCCGGGCAGGTTTTGTCAAATTCCAAGGAAAAAAAAAAGTCATAATCATTCACCTATCTCCAAAAGTATTTCCCTTTTCCATATTGTGGGGGAACATCCTTTATTTAAATTTTGGTAGTCTTTTCCCCAGAATAAAAGGATAAACCCCATTTAGAGACTTCTTGTCCCTTGGTTGATACCTAATTTTCTTTCTTTCTCTTTGTTGCAACAGGTCTCCAACATGGTCACAACCAACAACCTACTCAGATTGTGCCAATCTCCAGGTGGAAAAACTTTACTATCTCCACAGCAGTTGCACGTTTTGGGGTACATACTTCACTGTGGCATTCAAGGGTCTTGGATCACAGCCAAGCAGAGTAAGGGTACAGGATGCTTTTGGCTTGTCAAAGCAGCAGGCATCGGAGGGATGGCTCCTATATCTGCCCTAGATAGAAGGGGAGTTGGCCTTCACTATCCTCTCTAAGAGAAATGGACTCTGGTTAGTCTAGGGGAGGTAGAGACTTAGCTGCTCAGAAGGTCACTGTCCATAAACTCTCAGAGGGTTCGTTACACAGGCTAGTTCTTCAGGAATCATGAGGGTAGCAGGACAGGAGAACTGCCCTGCTGTAAAAGGAGGAAGTCTACATATGAAGTATGAAGTTTCAGAAGAAAGAACAAGTGATTCACATGTGAGGGGGAGGTGGGAACAGGAGGAGATTCTGCCTCCCCGATCCCTAAGTCTCTAATGCTGACAGTAGAGAACAGGAAACCCCAGTCAGTTGAAGTCTTACCTGGATGCTTGGCAATGGTGGTGGCCAGGAGGGTGAGAACAAAACTAGAATTCCTCAGAGAAGACTGATGGCTTGAGGTCCACACATGGGCTTAAGCACTTATACTACCTCTAACTATTCTTCCTTTCTGGTTGGGACTCATACTTGTCAAAAATATTATCTTACTGATCCTGAAAACAATACCCTTATTCAGTTTCTGTTGTTTCTCTCTTTTGACCAGTGATAAGCCTGAGGCTGGAGGCGAATGAACTCATGGAGATCATAGGCCCGTCAACTGGCAGATTAGGATTCAGTCCTGGGTCTGCCTGATTCCCAGGTCTAGGGTCAGAACCACTGTCCCTCCACAGTGTTCTTTGACTTTAGTCATGTAGTCATCATCAGTACACATTTGTTGAGTGAAATAGCACTGGTGACAAATTTGCAGGCAGCACTGCCAGTTCTCTCAGACAGAATCCATCAGTTAACACTTCAGGTGGGCTTCTGTTCTTTTCCATCTTCCTTCCCTCATCACACCTGACTCCCTTGCGTATCAGCTTTGAGGACTTGGAGGACCTTGGGAGGTCTCAAGCAGAGATACAGGGGCTTTTTCTGCCTCTTTCCAAGGATCACAGCCTCTGGTAGCATTTGGCGATGCATTCACTCCTAAATTTCAGCTCAGCTCCCAGGCTGAAGCAGGCACTTTATTGTGATGTGAGCATTTTGTATCATTTTCCAAGGGCCAGAGAGAGATGGGGACCTGGGGTGCGCAATGCTCACTTTATTAACTCAGACCTCCTGTCAGTCATCTGGTGGGGATTAACTTTTGGAGTCCCTAGGCTGCTGCTTGGGGGAAAGTCCTATGGGAATGAACCCTTATTGAGTACTAGTCTGTGTCAGATTCTATGTCAGGTTCTCAGTTACTAACTTGATCCTCATCTTAAGCTTGTGAAGTGAGTGTTTTGTTTTTATTTTATGATGAGGAAACTGAGGTTCAGAGAGGTTTAGTCACCTGTGCAAGGTCACCCACAGCAAATGAGCAGTAGAGTTCATTTACACCTAGATTTGACCCTAAAGCACATGATTTTCACTACACCATGTGAGGAAATGTGCACTAAGCAAAAAAGATTATTCAGTATATCTGATGGAAAACAATGCATTGTTTAGATCATACTTTTGAAGTTTATCAGATTTTAGCCTTTCATTGTCCATGTACTGTTTTACAATGTAAATTGTGGGTAAGTTATAGTGAGGCAAAATGATTCTTATCTATAGGAATACAAATAAATTCTGTCCAGTGTAGGTTTAATTGATTCTCCCCCTGTACCCCTTAAAATAAAAACCAGTTTCACATCAATTTGTAAATTCATTCCAACATTTCTTTACTCCATGTAAATTTGTGGTTCTTTGATTTCTCCTTTGAACAGGTTGTAACATCTTTTCCAATTTTTTCTCTCATACACATTCATTTTATATTTATTTATATATGAGAGTCATGACTTTGCCTTTTTTAAAGAAAATTAACTTTTAACAGTCATGTGGCCAAAAGACAGGGTTGAGGATAAGGTGACTTTCCAGCAAGGCCAGTCCTTACCTCGCTGGACAGTGTAAATTCAGGAGATTAAGAGACAAGAAGGCCCCTGGTCTCCATCGTCTAAGCCAGGCTAAATAGCCTAGTTATTGATTAAAGGAATCACATGCCACTGCTTATAAATTCAGGGCTCCAAGAAGAATGTTTGTTTTTTCTTGCTTTTAATTATTGAACATGAGATACCAGTGTTGTTTTGCCAACAGCAGCACAATAGGTCCCTAATGAAAGTCACTGAGCTACTAATAATTAAACCATCAAGCGGAAGTAACCAGTGCAGTGAGATATTAATTAACATTCTTCAATAATCTCTTTTGTTTTGATTGTTTTAAAGAAAACTGTTTCTACTGTTATTTTTACCTCAGAACTTCTACCCCAATAAATTTTTCTGATACCTGAGCTCTGAATTGGATGTTCCCCAGTTCAAATCATTACCTTTCCACTGACTACAGGATGACTCTGGCATCTCAATTCACTTTTCTGAGGTAGAATCTCTTTAACATGGAAAGAAGAACTAAAAATAGTTACTTGAAAGAATGCTTGTGAGGCTAAAATAGGATGATGTAACTTTTAAAGCCTAACTTGTGCTTAGTACATAGCAGAGGTTCAACATCTTTTAGACTTCCTTCCTCCCTCCCTCCCTTCCTCCCTCCCTCCCTTCCTCCCTCCCTCCTTCCCTCCCTTCCATCTTTTCTCCTTTCTTTACTTTTCTTCTTCCTTCCTTCCCTTCCTCCCCTCACTCCCTCCCTTCCTTCTTCCACCTTCTAATTTGCTTTCACTAGCCTTGTAGTCTCATCAGAGATTCTTTTAAGTATCTCAAAATACATTACCATGTCCTTATCTTTGAAATTGCAACTTACCCATGATTTCTGCCAAAGAAATGAGTCTAGACATCCATGAATGTACCATGGATGTACCATTCATGAATGACAAAAGATGACTGGCTCAGGGATAATCAATTCGGGAAGTGGGTCCAGCCAATGAGATGGTCTATCGTGAGATCCTGTATTAAGAGAAATAAACAATTAGTTGGTGGTAGAGTTTAAAGCTAAAAGGTCACATAAGGTCAGGCTGAGAACAGGTGCCATGGCAAGCCAAAGGCAATGCCATCTGTCCCCATGACTGGAGAATGGGAGATGTGATGCCAGAGGAAACTGTGACGTAACAGGAAGCAGATTCAGGCACAGATGAGGAACAATGTAGAGAGAGAAAGAGAGAGATAAAATCATCTGTCCAATTCATTTTTGGCCCCTATTAAGCCTAAATGTACTTCCCTTAAATGTCCTTGATTGATCAAACTGATCACTTTGGAAATGGGGCAGGGAGAGAGAATGGTAATGGGGTGGGAGGATTTTCTTAAAGAATAAGATTTTAAGAGGACAGCAAGAACAGTCCACAACCACAACAGTGGACATGAAAATGAGAGCAGTGTGACATTATGAGAAACTCTACTCTTGGGATGCCACAGGCTAGACCTAGAGCAGGACTGACTACCTTTTGGAGGTGGCAGGATGGGACTCATTAGCTGGTTCTCTGGTGTGTGAGAGGCAGGGAGGGGAAGCAGATTATAGAGAAAGCTTATATGACACCTTTTTTGGTGAGCCCGGAGAAAGACTTTCCAAGTTCAAGCTTCTAGTTATCTCTAAGCTCATTTTGCTGTCAGGAATCTGTTATTCATCAATGGGAAGGGACAACGGATTTCTAAGAAAGAGAGAGAGGAGTCAGGGAGGGAAAGGAGACATTGATGGGGTAGAGGGAATCATACTTTACCTACTTTACAGTCTGGGGCAGAGTGCTTGCTTTCCTGGATTGCTTCTAAATTTTAATACTATCAACTCTGTCCAATTTGACAAATCCTTATCTAAAATATGCAAGTCATTATGGTAGATACAATGGGGAACACAGGGATGATTCTCAAGTGTGGATTTGAAGGTCTCATGAGTAACTATAATACATGTCAGAATAAAGTGAGGATATCACCAGAGACACAGAAAAGTGATCTGGGAAATGAATTCAAGGGAAATCACCCAGGCTGAGGAGCTTACAGGAGAAGGTAAGTGTAGATGATCCTTGAAGTGTAGATGACAGTTTGACAGATGCCAGTGGGAGGATGCAGAGAAGAATTCCAGGAGGAGGAAACATCATGTGGCAAAATATAAAAGCAGAAAATATGGGAATGTTTGGAATGCAGGAGGTCCTCTTCAGGTGGAGGACAAGGGTGTAGACCATGATCAACTGGAACTGTATGCTGAGGCCTGTTCATGAGCATCAGTGCCAGAAAGAAGAATTTGTTCTGAATTTGGCAGGCAATGGGAAACCTCCTCTGAGCAGGGAGCAATGTGATTAGAGATGAGATTTAAGAAAATTAATTGGGCAACCGAGTGCAGGATGAGTTGAGAAAGAAAGAGACTTGAAGCAAGAGAGCCAAGTAGATGTCGGTTTAGTGGAGAGAAGCAAGAGCTTCCAAACTGGCAAGAGAAACTCTTGTGGGGGTGGTGATGGGAGATGAGAGGGCCAAGTTTGAGGCCCCATCTTTGCTCTAACCACAGCCATCAGAGCTGGTGAGATTTGATCAGTTTTATAAAATGGGGATCAGAGTGAGAGTCTATTTGCTCAGTGGCTTGGACTGTCAACTACAACAACACAAACAAAGGAAAACCAAGAATGCTTTCAGAATTTTTGGTGCAGTAGAAAGAATACTGACTTGATTGGCAAGTACATCAGGCCTGAAGTTTAAATTTAAGTTTTTGCTGTCAAACTTATCAGCACCTTAACATTTGTCAAATCCTGTAATCTCTCTTGGCTTTTTTTTTTATTCTTAAAAATTTGAAAAATAAAACCTATCTCATAAGATTATTAAAAGGACTAAATAATGTGAGGTACAAAAACATTTAGCACAGGGCATGGCATAACATAGACACTAAACAATGTCCATTTCCTGTCTGTCTTTTCTTGTGGAGCTTGGTGGGCTTGGATATCATGGGTGCCTATATACTTCAATGAATACAAAAACAAATATTGTGTATATTCATATATCAGGCACTGCATCAGTTATGGTCTAATCTGAAAAAAAGAAACAATCTCAAGGATTTACAATGGATGGGTTTTTATGCAGGAAATTTTGGAGAAGCCAAGAAGTCAGACAGAATACAATGTGGTAACTAGGTACTAGCAAGTGTCTTGTTAAGGCACTTGTCTGTTGTTACTTTCTTTCTATAGTTTTTCAATGGGGAAATTATATAAATAAAATATGGAGGCATCTTAAATTCAGCAAGAGTGATCATAACAATTTTAAGGCTCATGGGCTTTGAAGCATCCTCAAAGTTATGTGGTATCTCCTCTATCTGCCCAGTCTATTTCAACACCTCATAACATCCCTAATCATGCCCTATTATTATCCCATTTTTAGAATCTCAGTTACTTCATTTTAAGAGATGAAGCAACTGAGGTTCAGTAAACTCATTACTTTGCAAAAGTTCATCCAACCCTTTCTGTCATGGTAGATCAATGCTCTGGAATGTTGGAAGCTATATATGGACAAACAACTCAGAGAGCTATACATATAGGTTCATTCCCCCCACACCTCCTAGCCACTGCATTGTCACCAGATCAAGGTCAGGATTTAGCCTTTTGAGGGAGCTTGGGCATGGGCAGCCACAGTTGACTCTAACTTAATGATGAACAATTTATGCCAGGTGGGCTGGAAAAGGTAAGACTGGACATTGGGAGACCAATTAAGAAGCTGTTGATAAAATGCAAGTAAAGATGAAGTCTGATTCAAATAAGAAGTGAGTAGAGAAGAAAGGCAAGTGTATGATGTTAACATACAACAATTAATGGTGTGTGGCTAATGACTAGATGTGGAAATGAATGAGGAGCGAGGTGTCATGGATGACCTCCCAACTATTTGACATGATGACAATGAGAACCATGGGTGCCTTTTCACTAAGATGTGAACAGGGGAGTGGTGCCAACCAAAATCATCTTCCCCTCTCTCCAAGGATCCCTTTATCTGGCATATATTGGGAAAGTTGTATGTTTCTGTGTCCACTTCTGAATCATCCCTCTGACAGTTACTTTCCTTCCATGGATGTGTTCCTCCAACTGTTCTCTATTCCAACCAATACCACACTCTTCCCTTGGCTGCTGGTCACACCTTGTTTCCCTAAATAGAATCCTCTTTTTCTTACATGGTTACATGTGGCTAAGTCACTTTCCTGTCTGGCATAAATCCTTTATCCTCTACATCAAACCCATGCCCCCACTGCTGTGTTTACTGAAGAATTGGAAGCAATAAAGGGAATTGCAACTCCTGATGAGAAAAATTATAAACTAACACTCATATGACCAGTCCTATTGCCTAATCAAATGGTGTTGATGAAATACTGCTTTAACATCATCAGTTTATCCCTTTTCCCTGCTCCATCCACTTCTGACCTAATTCTGAAAGCAGAAGAAGGTAAGTCCTCCATGGAGGGTCCCCTCATGGGCACAACTTGGCCTTGTGCTCTGCCTTTAAGGTTTTCCTGCTCTGAGACAGCACATTGTTTCTTAAACCATATCCATAGGAATAGTCATTTTTTTCTAAGGTAAACTTTCATTTCTACTACCAGACTGGCTTTACCCTAAAATCCATCCCTATCCTCCAGCAGATAATAGTTGGGATGCAGTAATCCTAAGCTGTATATTTTTCCATATAAATTCTTTAGTCTAGAGTAAGACCCAGGAGGGTTTAATAGGAGATGGACTTTGTCAACCTCTAGATATAGCTATGAAGGACAGAAGAAAGACTGTTCTTAATTACCTAGTAGGTTAATATTGACCTGGACTCAAGTCAACATTTCACAAAGACTGACATTAGTTCCTGGACATAGGAGTCTAGGTCTACAATAATAAGAAAAAGAAATTCCCTAAATGAAACACAGTCTACACAGACTCCTGTCCAAAGCAACACCAGGCGCCCTTTCTTGTCTTTGTTCTACAGAATGTAATGTTAGGCATCTTGCATATGTGAACTTAAGTACTTACCATGTGCCATCACTTTACATGCATTGACTCACTTAGTCTACCTACTAACATCTCCATTTTATAGATGAAACCAATAGACTTAGAGAGTTAGAATGACTTGGCCAAGCCACTCAGCTAGCAAGGATGAAAACAGGATGTGGCCCCAGGCACTCTGTACTCTGGACAACACTATCCTAACTCTAAATAGGGCTCTTAGCAGAGACTCTACCTGTTCCAGGACGCACAGAAGTTATTTCATGCGGAAGGCTTGAAATGGGTAATATAGCTTAGAACAAGTTGCAACATCCCCTACTCATGCCCTATCCTCTCTAATCAGAAGGAAAGAGAATATGCTTATATTTTTGTTTATGGGGGTAAGTCAACGTGGAAGGATTCAGTTTTGAATGTGTTAAATGAGGATTCTGGGGATCACCCAGATGGAGGTATTCAGCAGGTACAGGGCCCATATTCTGGCACTCAGGAGGGCAGCATTGTAGAGTGGTGCCAGAGGCATGGATGTAGTGGCCCAGAGAAGTTTCCCCTTACTCAGAATTAACACAGACCCAACAAGTCTACTCAAATGGTGAGGCTTGAAGGTGACTTCCTGGAAAATCATTTAAGAGTCTGAGGCCTGGAGCCAGACAGTCCCTGGCGAATATTCAGTCCCCAGTTCTGATTTAAGGATGCTCCACTCCAGGGCACCTGCCATCAGTGCAACAGGTCCATGGAGACCTGGGCTGATTTTTCTTCCCGAGAGCCACAGAGAGAAGGTTTTTTGAGCCCATGCCAGGTCAACCCCAGGCCATTCTCTGCACACAGCTCTGGCTTTCTCGGGAAATCAGCTAACAGCTTTTCCTTGGCTTTCCTTGGACTGCTAATGTAATAGCGCTTATTTTCAGAATCTTTGTGAGGCTGAGGAAAGCATCAGAGTTTCATTGTAAATCCATTATGTCTTCTTTGGTTAGAAATTATCCCTGACAAGTGGTCCCACAGCAAAGAAAAGTCAGTATTATTTTGCAGAATAAAGAGGGAGGATTGGTCTCTTCTTTTATTTTTTTATTATGACTGTCCTCCTTTTGGGTATGACATTCAATGTATTATTTAGCTTAAGTGCTTGATTAAGAAAGAACTGGTGGGGGGTGGAGTAGAAATGGGAAGGGGGGCAATTGCACAGACACTGGTCTTCTTGCTCCTGTCTTGGTAGCTGGGATGGAAATAAACTGCCATGACCCTTTGGGGATCCTGACTTGTTACCCTCAGCACAGGAGATCACGTTCTGGCTAAGGGACCTTCTGGACGTTTCTGGGTCAGCAGAACCTTGGTGCCTTTCTTTCATATACCGGAACCCGTGTGTCTTTATTAAATATTAATTTGCTGTCAATAATTAAATGCTGATTATTTGATCTCTAATGGGGTCAGGATTCCCACAGTCCCATATTAGTGTAATAATGCAAAAGTAAAAATTGCCTTTCAGATGGAAAAAATGTACTTATTATTCTTTCTTTGTTCAGAGTAAAATGGTTTGTCTTAAATTAAAAATTAAAAGCAGAATTTTCTTTAATCTTCGAATTAAATTAGTGCTAATTAGTTCTATTTTCTGTACAACATTCACATGCTAAAATCTCGGCCATTCCTTCAGTGTATTAATGGTGCCCTTTGGCTGTAATCAAGATTGTCTTACATTAAAAATGATACAGTTAACTCAATTATATTAAGATTCATTGTTCTCAAATCACAGGGTTATGACTAGAAGCTGTAGAACCGGTAGAAAGGCTGAGATTGTCAGGGTATAGAATAAAGTCAGCCGCTATCATTTCCATTTCAAAATCCCAAATGCTGGTGCGAAGCTCACAAGGCTTCTGAGATTTCCAGGTATCCCTGGGGTGAGTGGCAGACACAGGCATCGGGTACAGATTTCATGCCCATCCTATGGAGACCATGGCGACATTCACTGCTCTCCTTTGAAAGAGGAGGAAAAAAGAGAGAAAGCCCAAGCGAATCCTCATTTTGGGATGCTGCCATATTTAAGAGCTGCCTGTTTCCACCTCATCCCTCACAACCTTGGGAAGTCGTGCCTGGATTCTGAGTCAGGCAGGAACAGCAACAGTAGCAATGACAGCAATAACTGCATCTACTATTACCACTGCTCACATAGTGTTTACTATGTGTGCCTGGTACTGCAAACCAAGGGCTAGAAGACATCACTTCGTTTAAACAATAACCTGCTAGTACGGTTAGTCTTATTTGACAATTAGTTGACACTCAAAGAGTTTGAGTGATTGTCCCAATATTACCTAGCTAGCAAAGTGGGAGAATCCACATTCACATCCAGGTGTGTCAGACTTCAAAGCCCGTACTTTGAATTATGCTCTACTATCACAGCAATTAATTCTTAAGAGGTGTTTTTGTTTCCACAACTCTGCATTTGTTTGTGTGCATGTGTATTGGTGTGTTAGTGTTAGTGTGTGTGTGTGTGTGTGTGTGTGTGTGTGTGTGTGTGTGTTGAAAAAGGGAAGAGGAGAATAGGTTTGGAATTTTCTTTTCTTTTTTTTATAATCAATATTTTTTATTATGATATTGTGGGGTACAGTTAAGGGTTAGGTATACAAATATGCTTCATTCAGGCACCCTTGTTGATAAGAGGTGTCTCCCGATACCCAGACAGATATTTACTACCGATAATCCCATCTCCCTTTCCCTTCCCTCTCCATAGTTTCCCACCACTGTCACTCATTTTCTTATAGTATTATGTTGGGTGTTCAAGGTACACTATATGAGTGAGAACATGTGATACTCAGATCTTTGTTTCTGTGAGAGGTCACTCAGCATTATAGACTCTAGTTCCATCCAGGTTGCTGCAAAATTCATGATTTTGTTCTTTTTTATGGCTGCATAGTATTCCATCATGTATATGTACCACATTTTTTAAATCCAGTCCTCTTTTGATGGACAGCATGGTTGCTTCCAGGTTCTTGCTATTGTGAACAATGCTGCGATAAACATACGTGTGCAGGTATCTTTTTTATAGAGTGATTTGAGTTCTTCAGGGTATATTCCCAGTAGGGGGATTGCAGGGCCATATGGGAGGTCAATATTTAGAGCTTTTAGGAATCACCGTACTGTTTTCCACAGAGGTTGTACTTGTTTGCTACAGACTAAGAAAAAGTATTTGTCAACTCCAGGTCCGACAGTGTAGAAATGTTTCCTTTTCACCACACCCTTTCCAGCAACTGTTATTTTTTGTGTTATTGACAATTGCCATTCTGACTGGAGTTAGGTGGTATCTCAGTGTGGTTTTGATTTGCATCTCCTTGATGATTAGTGAGGTTGAACATTTCTTCATGTGTCTGTTGGCTGCTCAGATGTCTTCCTTTGAGAAGTGTCTGTTCATATCTTTTGCCCACTTTATAATGGGGTTGTTTGTTTTTTTCTTTTCAGCACGTTTGAGTTCCTTATAGATCCAAGATGTTAAGCCTTTGTCAGACCTGGTGTTGGCAAATACTTTTTCCCAGTCTGTAGGCTGTCTCTCTACCCTCTTAATGGTTTCTTTGGCTTTGCAGAAGCTTGTCAGTTTAATGAGGTCCCACTTGTCGATCTTATCCCTTATGGCCTGTGGATTTTGGGTTTTGTTCAGGAATTGGATGCCAGTTCCGATTTCCATGAGGGTATGTCCTTCATTTTCTAAGGTTCTTATGGTTTGAAGTTTTACATTGAGGTCTCTGATCCATTTAAAGTTAATTTTTGTGTATGAGGATAGATACAGGACCTGTTTCAATCTTCTGCATGTGGTCAGCCAGTTTTCCCAGCACCATTTACTGAATCGGTTCTCCTCTCCTCAGTGGTAGGTGGTGGAGGCTTTGTCAAAGATGAGTTGGTTGAGAAATTGAGGTTTTGCTTCTGTAATCTCAATTCCATTCCATTGGTCTATATGCCTGTTCCTGTATCAATACCAAGCTGTTTGGATTATTGTAGCTTTATAGTAAAGTTTGAAGTCTGGTAATGTGATACCACCTGCTTTTTTTTTTTTTTTTTTAACTGAGGATTGTTCTGGCCATTCTTGGTCATTTGTGTTTCCATATGAATTCCTGTGTTGTTTTTTCTAGGTCTGAGAAGTATGTTGCTGGTAGTTTGATGGGTATTGCATTAAATCTGTAGATTGTCTTAGGTAAAATGGACATCTTCACAATGTTGATTCTTCCAATCCATGAGCATGGGATATTTTTCCACTTGTTTGTGTCATCTTTGATTTCATTGAGCAGTGTTTTGTAGTTTTCATTGTAAAGGTCTTTCACATTTCTGGTTAGGAAGATGCCAAGGTATTTCATTTTTTTTGTGGCTATTGTGAATGGAATTGTGTTTTTTATTTGGGTTTCTGTTTGTTTATTAATGGTGTAAAGAAATGCGATTGTCTTTTGCACATTTATTTTATATCCTGAGACTTTGCCAAAGGCCTTTAACAGTGTAAGGAGGTTTTTTGACAGATTCTCTTGGGTTTTCAAGGTACACGATCATGTCATCTGCAAAGAGAGATGATTTGACTTCCTCTTTTCCTATTTGAATACCCCTGATTGCCTTCTCTTCTCTGATTATTCTAACCAGGACTTCCAATACTATATTGAACAGGAGGGGTGAGAATGGGCATCCTTGTCTTGTTCTAGTTTTCAGGGGAAATGGTTCCAGTTTTTGTCTGTTTAGGAGTTTGCTGGCTGTGGGTTTCTCATAGATGACTTTTACTATTTTGAGGTATGCCTAGATGTTTGAGGGTTTTTATCAAGAAGGGGTGCTGGATTTTATCAAAAGCTTTTTCTGCATCTAATGATATAATCATGTGGTTTTTGTTTTGACGTCTGTTGATGTATTTAATTACATTTATGGTTTTACGAATGTTGAATCAGCCTTGCATGCCAGGAATGAAGTACACTTGGTCATGATGGATGATTTTTGAGATGTGATGTTGAATCTGGTTTGCTAGGATCTTGTTGAGAATTTTAGCATCTATGTTCATCAAAGATATTGGCCTGTAGTTCTCTTTCTTCATTGGGTCTTTACCTGGCTTGGGTATCAATGTGATGTTAGCTTCATAAAATGATTTGGGGAAAGTTCCATCTTTCTCAATAGCCTGGAATACCTTCCATAGGATTGGAATCAGCTCCTCCTTAAATGTCTTGTAGAATTCTGCTCGAACGCCATCTGGACCAGGGCTTTTTGTAGGTAGTTTTCTTATTACTTAGTCAATTTCCTTGACTGTTATTGGTCTATTTAGGGTCTCAATTTCTTCTTGTTTCAACCCAGGCAGAGTGTGTGATGACAGAAAGTCCTCCATTTCTGAAAGATTTTCATGTTTGTTTCCATACAAGTGTACACAGTAGTCTCTAATGATCTTTTATATTTCTTCAGGATCAGATGTGACTTCATTTTTTGTGTTTCTAATTGTGTTTATTTGGGCTTTTTCTCTCTTTTTCTTGGTCAGTCTAGCTAGGGGACCATCAATCTTGTTTATCCTTCCGAAGAACCAGCTTTTTGTTTCATTGATTTTTTTATAT
Source organism: Carlito syrichta (assembly GCF_000164805.1). NCBI lineage: Eukaryota > Metazoa > Chordata > Mammalia > Primates > Tarsiidae > Carlito > Carlito syrichta. The sequence goes on along the minus strand of NW_007233197.1, from coordinate 11,252 downwards.
TATCTTTTGTCTTCTATGTCCTGGATTTGGGCTTTTATTTTGGTCATCTGGATTCTTCTGCTGAAATTAGGGTTTTTGTGGTCTTGCTTTTCCAGCTTTTTTAGGTGGCTTCTTAGGCTGTTAATTTGTGATCCTTTCATTTTCTTCATGTACATTTGTAGGGATATAAATTCTCCTCTTACTACAGCTTTCATGGCGTCCCAGAGATTTTGGTAAGATGTTTCTTCATTTTCATTTATTTACAGGTATCTTTTAATCTCTGTTTTGATTTCATCAACAACTCAGGAGTTGTTTAGCATCATGCTGTTTAGTGTCCATGTCTTTGTGGGTTTTGGGGGGAACTTGTTGGTGTTAATGATTATTTTTATCCCACTGTGGTCCGACAAGCTGCATGGTAAAATTTCAGTCCTTTTAAATTTGCTTATGCTTGATTTATGGCCAAGTATGTGGTCGATCTTAGAGTACGTTCCATGCGGTGATGAGTAGAATGCGTATTCTGTGGTCTTTGGATATAGGGTTCTGTAGGTATCCATTAAGTCCATTTGATCAAGAGTCACATTGAGGTTTTGGATCTCGTTGCTCATTTTTTGTCCTGATGATCTGTCTAGGGTTGTGAGTAGGGTATTAAAGTCCCCAGCTATGATGGTATTGGAGTTGATATCTTTTTTTAGTTTACCTAGGAGCGGCTTTATGAAAGTTGGTGCTCCTATGTTTGGTGCATATATGTTTAGGATGGATATTTCTTGTTGATGGATTGAAACTTTTATCATTTTGTAGTGGCCTTCTGTATCTTTTTAAATTTTTGATAGTTTAAAGGGTATTTTGTCTGAGATTAAGATCGCGACTCCGCCTTTCTTTTATGTTGCATTCACCTGAAAATTTGTTTCCCATCCTCTTACTTTGAGTCTGTGAGTGTCCTTTCTAGTGAGGTGAGTCTCTTGAAGGCAATAAATTGTTGCCTGGTGATATTTTATCCATTTTGCCATTCTGTGTCTTTTCAGTGGTGCATTTAGTCCATTCACATTCCAACTAATAATTGAAATGTGAGAGATGATCCCTATCATAATGTTCTTACAGAGTTGTTGTTCTTCCTGTTTGTGTGTTGTCTTTCTTTTGGTTTTAGAGTTGGATCATATGTGTTTTTAATCTTCTGCCTGTACTCTTGTGAAGAACGTTGTTGTTCTTTTTTCCTTTTCTTCTGTGTTCAATAATTTCTTAAGTGTTTCTTGTAGAGGTGGTCTTGTGGCAGCGTAGGTCCTTAGGGATTGGATATCTGGGAAAGATTTCAATTCTCCCTCACTGATGAAGCTTAGCTTGGCTGGGTAGGTTATTCTCGGTTGAAATTGTTTATCTTTTAGATCTTTGAAGATAGAGCCCCAAGTTCTCCTAGCCTGGAGGGTTTCTGTAGATAAATCTGCTGCTATTCTAATTGGTCCTCCCTGGTATGTAGTCTGACCTTTTTCTCTTGCAGCCTTTAGGATTTTTTCTTTTATACCTACTTTGTTTAGGCGAATTATTATATGTCTGAGAGTTGGTCTTCTTATTTGTTGTCTTGCAGGGGTTCTCTGAATCTCTTGTGTTTGAATTTTTTTCCTCCTTGATGAGATGAGGGAAGTTTTCTTGAATGATTTCATGAAATGTTTGTTCCACTGTGACCTCTGTTTCTCTCTCTGCCTCAGGAAGGCCAATTACTCTTAGGTTCAGTCTCTTGAAGTGAACATTCATCTCTTGAAGGTTTTGTTCTGTCTTTTTGAGCTTCTTTTCTATGTTTTTGACAGTTTGAGTTAGTTCTGTGTTTTGGTCTTCAAGCTCTGAGATTCTATCTTCTGTTTGACTAATTCTGCTTTCCGTGCTTATTAGTTTGTTATTTATTTCCATCACAGCATTCTTTACTACTGTTATTTCTGACATCAGCTTCTTCCTATTTTCCTCTTGTCTTTCTTCAATTTTTTAAATTCTCTCTATTAATGTCTTGATGTCTGGGTTTGTTGCATGTGACCAGTCATTCTGGGGGCTCTTCATTGTTTGTGTTCCAGAATCTGTTTTCTCAGTGTCTGATCTGCCAGGGGTGTGTTTGAGACCTATATTCTTCTTTTGATTTTTCTTCATTTGCACATTTTCCCCCCTCCCTACTTTTTCCTTCCCTCCACGTCACTGTCTTCTTTAATTCTGTTATTCAGGGGTAGAGAGATTTCTTTTACTTCTGTTTGTTCAATCTCCTATTCTTTATGTATGCCCTCTTACTTTGTTCAATTCTGAAGTTGCACTGTAGGTTGGGGGTGGTCCTTTCTGCAGTTTTGAGATTTACTTAAGGGGGGAACTGTGATTCAAAATCTATCTGCAGATCCTGGAATTTGCCGACAGGTGTATGGATAATCTGTAACCCACTTCCCACTGCCCTGGAATCTGTCTGTGCAGTGGGGCTGTGGGTTTACTCCCTGAAATAAAATGTGGTTAGCAGAGGGAAGAGAATGGAGCAGACAGTGGGGGGAAGAGAGGGGTGGACAGAGAGAGGAGTAAGGGTGAAACAGATGAGTGTACCAACAAATGGAGAGAAGGAGACCTAAACTGAAACAGTTAAAAACAATAGACCATGGCTATAGACTAACCAACTCCCATACAAAAAATAAAATTAAAACATACAATGATGCTAACATACAGGCTAACCAACCACCTTTATTGGTGTGCTGTTCCTCTATACAAAGATATGGTTTACAGAGAGGAGAAAAGAGAAGAAAAGGAAGAGGAAAAAAAGAAAAAGAAAAAAGGGAACAAAACAATAGGAATAGAATTAAGTCATTAAACTAACAGAACCAATTGAGCACACTCTGAGACTTTTCATTTAAGTCTAATGTCCTTTCAGCTCTGATTTCTAACTGTCTTTTCAAGCTGGTAAATTAGTTTGCAGTTAGGGTCAGTTTCCCCTGGCCTGCTGTGAAGGACAGTTCAGATCATCCTCAGTTCTCCATTCAAATCTGGCCTCTGTCTGTTTTTCAAGCTTGTTTCTCCTGTTTTGGTGTTGTTACCTTGTATCGCCAGCAGGTGGTGCTATCCCAGTTGCTTGCCCCAGAGGGGGTGGAGCTGGACAGGAGTTGGGCAGAGGCCGGAGATGGGAGCCTGCCTCAGGGCACACAGGAGAAGACCCACGGCAGTCAGGATGTCAGGGTGGCAGCAGAGGTGGCAGCGATCCCAGCAGATCTTGCCTGCAGGAGCTTCAAGGACTGAAGTCATGGATCGCCTCAGGCACATGTGGCGCAATGCGCTATGGCCGCCACAGAGGTCACGCAGGGCCGGTGGCTGCTGTGTCTGCGGCTGTGGTGGCTGTCCAGACCACTGCAATGCCCCAGCAGTGGTGACAGCCGAGCTCCGTGTGACGAGCAGGCTGCCCATGTTGGGATCCACAGCCCCCGGGGAGAGAGCCAGAGACCCTCTGCGTTCTCCTTCCAGAGGGTTTCATAGACCAGGCTGCCCCGTCGCCATCTTGCCGGAAGTCAGGTTCTGAATTTTCTAGCAAGGTGGTGCAGTTGCTCACATGCCTTTGACTGAAGAATGATCCTTTTTCTCCCTCTGGTATATCATCTTTGTGTGGAGTTATATAGGGAGGAAGGGATGGTTCCATCCAAACTCCCTACCACTATATAACAGATATGGTGTCCCTTGTACTATCTTTATCCCTGAAAGAACTGGAAAGGCAAACTCTTAATACAGTATATATTCACACACATGCATATATATGTACACATATATACACATATACTATGTTTTACATACTATATGTACACACTATATACATACACTATATTTTTTCCTCTGTATATGTACCTTGGATAAAGTTTATTTTACAAACTAAGCATAGGCCAGGCTCGGTGGCTCATTCTGTAATCCCATGCTTTGGGAAGCCGAGGTGAGTGAATTGCCTGAGCCCATCGGTTCAAGACCCACCTGGGCAACTTGATGAGACCTCCTCTCTACAATAAATCAAAAATTAGCTGGGCATGGTAGCATGCACCTGTAGTTCCAGCTACTTGGAGGGCTGAGGTGGAAAGATCACCGGATCCCAGCAGGTTGAGGCTGTGGTGGCTGGGAGCGTGCCCCCGCACTCTAGTCTGGGTGATAGAGTGAGACTCTAACTCAAAAAAACCAAAAAAACCCAAAACAAACTAAGCATAGCAAGAGATTAACAATAACAAATCATAAAATAGAACAATTATATAATAATAAACTGTATTAAGTTATGTAAATAGGGTCTCTTTCTATCTCTCACAAAATATTTTATTGTTATGTGATATTTTTGAACCATAATTGACCATAGGTTACTGAAACTGTAGGAAAAACTGAAGATGAAGAAAGACTGTTATATAGCAAGGTCAGCCCAGATGCCATCAATATCACAGGTTCGATCCATTACCTAAAAGAAGTTCTGCTGGGTCTCCCTATACATAAGTGCCTTTCAATGTTACTGATGTCTGTATGCAATAAATCTCGGGTTTGGAGTTCTGAGATCATGTGGTTTAGAATCTATAGCAGCTCTGATCTTGGGGAAAAAAATTATCCTTGTATTTATTGCAGGTTAGCTTGGGTGCCCAAATCAAGTAATCGAGCATCGTGCATATCTTAAACTCATTAACTCTCACAACAACCCTGTGAGGAAAGGTATGTCCATTTTGTAGATGAGAAAGTGGAGGGTGAGAGAAGTAAATAATTTCTCCAGGATCCTATAGTTGACATTCCATCTTGTTTTATATCCTAGGCTCTTTATGTAACACCAGGCAGCTCATCTGAGAAACTGTTTGGATTCTAGAATTAGGATAGAACTGTGTTAGAATACAAGTCTAGATCAGAACCTGGTCTGAGAAGAGAGAGAGAGAAGCAGTAGGATAAAGAGAGAGAGAATTAATAAACCAGGGAAGAAAAGATGGAGGCTATACACAGAGAACTGTCTTTGAGCTCTGTGATACTATAGCAATGACAGTCAGCAAAATAAATGTACATCAATTATATAATTTATGATGACAACAGGCCTTTATTTTGTGTGTGCTTCTTGAACTGGATCTCTGAATCATTTTTATTTCATAACCCTTTACCATATTGCAGAAATTCTGATTTTCAGTTTTGATTCTATTAAAGTAGAGCTGTAAGTTAAGGATACTTTCAAAGCAATCTGTATAAGAAAGTCATCTATATTTTTACTATTTAACTTTCCAGATCTGTTGTAATTGTCTTATATAGTATTAATTCATAGCAATATATGTTTCTAGCAACCCTCCTTCACAGGTTTCCCAAAGCATTTAATTTATTGTTCATAAAAATAAAATTTTTTTTAATGTATGTATTTAGTTGATTGTGGGATATATATATTTTTTTGTTAAAATTTTATTTTTATTTTTTTATCAATATTTTTTATTATGGTTTTGTGGAGTACAGTTAAGGGTTAGGTGTACAATTACGTTTCATTCAGGCACCCTGTTGATAAGAGGTGTTTCCTCATCCCCAGACAGATATTTACTACCGTTAATCCCATCCCCCCCATATTTCCCAGTACTGTCAGTCATTTTCTTATACTATTACATTGGATGTTCAAGGTCCATTATATGAGTGAGAACATGTGATACTCAGATCTTTGTTTCTGTGAGAGGTTACTCAGTATTATAGACTCTAGTTCCATCCAGGTTGCTGCAAAATTCATGATTTTGTTCTTTTTTATGGCTGCGTAGTATTCCATCGTGTATATGTACCACATTTTAAAAATCCAGTCTTCTTTAGATGGGCAGCATGGTTATTTCCAGGTTCTTGCTATTGTGAACAACGCTGCGATAAACATACGTGTGCAGGTATCTTTTTTATAGAGTGATTTGAGTTCTTCAGGGTATATTCCCAGTAGGGGGATTGCGGGGTCATGTGGGAGGTTGATATTTAGAGCTTTTAGGAATCGCCACACTGCTTTCCACAGAGGTTGCACTAGTTTACACTCCCACCAATGGTGTAGAAGTGTCCCCTTTTTGCCACACCCTCTCCAGCAGCTGTTATTTTTTGAGTTGTTGATAAGTGCCATTCTGACTGGAGTTAGGTGGTATCTCACTGTGTTTTTGATCTGCATCTCCCTGATGATTAGTGAGGTTGAGCATTTCTTCATGTGTTTGTTGGCTGCTCAGATGTCTTCTTTTGTGAAGTGTCTGTTCATATCTTTTGCCCATTTGATAATGGGGTTGTTTGTTTTTTTCTTTTCAGCACGTTTCAGTTCCTTGTAGATCCAGAATGTTAAGCCTTTCTCAGACCTGGTGTTGACAAATTTTTTTCCCAGTCTGTATGTTGTCTCCCTGCTCTCTTGATGGTTTCTTTGGCCTTGCAGAAGCTTGTCAATTTAATAAGGTCCCACTTGTCTATCTTCTCTCTTATGACCTGTGGGTTTTGGGTTTTGTTCAGGAATTGGACGCCAGTTCCGATTTCCATGAGGGTATATCCTTCATTTTCTAAGGTTCTTATGGTTTGAGGTTTTACATTTAGGTCGCTGATCCATTTGGAATTAAACTTTGTGCATGGGGATAGATAGGAGTCCTGTTTCAATCTTCTGCATGTGGTCAGCCAGTTTCCCCAGCACCATTTACTGAATAGGTTCTCCTCTCCCCAGTGGTAGGTGGTGGAGGCCTTGTCGAAGATGAGTTGGTTGAGAAATTGAGATTTGCTTCTGGAATCTCAATTCTATTCCATTGATCTATATGCCTGTTCCTATACCAATACCAAGCTGTTTTGATGATTATAGCTTTATAGTAAAGTTTGAAGTCTGGTAATGTGATACCACCTGCTTTGTTTTTTTTGCTGAGGATTGTTCTGGCTATTCTTGGATGTTTGTGTTTCCATATGAATTCCTGTGCTGTCTTTTCTAGGTCTGAGAAGAATGTTGCTGGTAATTTGATGGGTATTGCATTGAATTTGGATATTGCCTTAGGTAAGATGGACATCTTCACAATGTTGATTCTTCCAACCGATGAACATAGGATATTTTCCCACTTGTTTGTGTCATCTTTGATTTTGTTGAGCAGTGTTTTGTAGTTTTCATTGTAAAGGTCTTTCACATTTCTGGTTAGGAAGATGCCAAGGTATTTCATTTTTTTTGTGGCTATTGTGAATAGAATTGTGTTTTTTATTTGGGTTTCTGTTTGTTTATTATTGGTGTAGAGAAATGCGATTGTCTTTTGTATCCTGAGACTTTGCCAAAGGCCTTTATCAGTGTAAGGAGGTTTTTGACAGATTCTCTTGGGTTTTCAAGGTACACAATCATATCATCTGCAAAGAAATATAACTTGACTTCCTCTTTTCCTATTTGGATACCCCTGATTGTCTCCTCTTCTCTGATTGCTCCAGCCAGGACTTCCAATACTATGTTGAACAGGAGGGGTGAGAGTGGGCATCCTTGTCTTCTTCCAGTTTTCAGGGGAAATGGTTCCAATTTTTGTCCATTTAGGAGTATGCTGGCTGTGGGTTTCTTGTAGATGGCTTTTACCATTTTGAGGTATGTTCCCCGTATGCCTAGATGTTCAAGGGTTTTTATCAAGAAGGGGTGCTGGATTTTATCAAAAGTTTTTTCTGCATCTAATGATATAATCATGTGGTTTTTGTTTTGACATCTGTTGATGTATTTAATTACATTTATGGTTTTACGAATGTTGAACCAGCCTTGCATCCCAGGAATGAAGCCTACTTGGTCATGATAGATGATTTTTGAGATGTATTGCTGAATTTGGTTTGCTAGGATCTTGTTGAGAATTTTAGCATCTATGTTCATCAAAGATATTGGCCTGTAGTTCTCTTTCTTTGTTGGATCTTTACCTGGCTGAGGTATCAATGTGATATTGGCTTTGTAAAATGATTTGGGGAGAGTCCCATCTTTCTCAATCACCTGAAATGCCTTCAGTGGGATGGGAATCAGCTCCTCCTTAAATGTCTTGTAGAATTCTGCTGGAAAGTCATCTGGACCAGGACTTTTTTTTGTAGGAAATTTTCTTATTACGTAGTTGATTTCCTTGATTGTTATTGGTCTATTTAGGGTCTCAATTTCTTCTTGTTCCAATCTAGGCAGGTTGTGTGATGACAGAAAGTTCTCCATTTCTGAAAGATTTTCACGTTTGTTTCCATACAAGTGTACATAGTAGTTTCTAATGATCTTTTGTATTTCTTCAGGATCAGATGTGACTTCATTTTTTGTGTTTCTGATCATTTTTATTTGGGCTTTTTCTCTCTTTTTCTTGGTCAGTCTAGCTAGGGGACCATCAATCTTGTTTATCCTTCTGAAGAACCAGCTTTTTGTTTCATTGATTTTTTTGTTTTATCTTTTTGTCTTCTGTGTCCTGGATTTGGGCTTTTATTTTGGTGCTCTGGATTCTTCTGCTGAAACTAGGGTTTTTGTGGTCTTGCTTTTCCAGCTTTTTTAGGTGGTTTGTTAGTCTGCTAATTTGTGAACCTTCCATTTTTTTCATGTGCGTTTGTAGGGATATAAATTCCCCTCTTACTACAGCCTTTATGGCGTCCCAGAGATTTTGGTAAGATGTTTCTTCATTTTCATTTGTTTCCAGGTATCTTTTAATCTCTGTTTTGATTTCATCAACAACTCGGGAGTTGTTTAGCATCATGCTGTTTAGTGTCCATGTCTTTGTGGGTTTTGGGGTGACCTTGTTGGTGTTAATGATTATTTTTATTCCACTGTGGTCCGAAAAGGTGCATGGTAGAATTTCAGTCCTTTTAAATTTGCTTATGCTTGATTTATGGCCAATTACGTGGTCGATCTTAGAGTACGTTCCATGCGGTGATGAGTAGAATATGTATTTTGTCATCTTTGGATGTAGTGTTCTGTAGGTATCAATTAAGTCCATTTGGTCCAAAGTCACATTAGGTTCCGGATCTCCTTGCTGACTTTTTGCCCTGATGAACTGTCTAGGGTTGTGAGTGGGGTATTAAAGTCCCCAGTTATGATGGCGTTAGAGTCAATATCTTTCTTTAGTTTTCCTAGAAGTTTCTTTATGAAAGTTGGAGCACCTATGTTGGGTGCATCTATGTTTAGGATAGATATTTCTTGGTGATGGGTTGAGCCTTTTACCATTATGTAGTGGCCTTCTGTATCTTTTTTTATTTTTAGTAGCTTGAAGGGTATTTTGTCTGAAATTAAGATCGCTACTCCTCCTTTTTTTTGTATTCCGTTTGCCTGAAAGTTTGTTTCCCATCCTCTTACTTTGAGTCTGTGAGTGCTCCTTCTAGTGAGATGAGTCTCTTGAACGCAATAGATTGTTGCCTGATGATATTTTAGCCATTTTGCCATTCTATGTCTTTTCAGTGGTGCATTTAGTCCATTCACATTTAGGGTAATAATTGAAATGCAAGAGTTGATCCCTGTCATAACGTTCTTACAGAGTTGTTCCTGTTTGTTTGTTGTCTTTCTTTGGGTTCTGGAGTTGGCTCATGTGTGTTTTTAATCTTTTGCCTGTATTCTTGTGAAGAATGTTGTTGTTCTTTTTTCTTTTTCTTCTGTGTTCAGTACTTTCTTAAGTGTTTCCTGTAGAGGTGGTCTGGTGGCAGCGTAGGTTCTTAGGGATTGGATATCTGGAAAATATTTCAATTCTCCCTCACTAATGAAGCTTAGTCTGACATGGAAGGTTATTCTTGGTTGAAATTGTTTATCTTTTAGAACTTGAAGATAGGGCTCCAGGCTCTCCTAGCCTGAAGGGTTTCTGCAGATAAATCTGCTGCTATTCTAATTGGTCTTCCTGGGTAGGTAGTCTGCCCTTTGTCTCTTGCTGCCTTTAGGATTTTTTTTTATAGCTACTTTGTTTAGGTGAATTATTATGTGTCTGGGAGTTGGTCTTCTCATTTGTTGTCTTGCAGGGGTTCTCTGAATCTCTTGTGTTTGAATTTTTTCATCCTTGATGAGTTGAGGGAAGTTTTCTTGAATGATTTCATGAAATGTTTGTTCCAATGTGGCTTCTGTTTCTCTCTCTGCCTCAGGAAGCCCAATTCTATGTCTCTTAGGTTTGGTCTCTTGTCATGATCATTCATCTCTTGCAGGTATTGTTCTGTCTTTTTGAGTTTCTTTTCTATGCTTTGACAGTTGGGTTAGTTCTGTGTTTTGAGTCTTCGAGCTCTGAATTCTTCTTCTGCTTGGCTAATTCTGCTTTCCATGCTTATTAGTCTGTTATTCATTTCCATTACAGTATTCTTTACTGCTGTTATTTCTGACATCAGCTTCTTCCTATTTTCCTCTTGTCTCTCCTCAATTTTTAAAATTCTCTCCATTAATGTCTTGATGTCTGGGTTTGTTGCATGTGACCAGTCATTCTGGGAGCTCTTCATTGTTTGTGTTCCAGAATCTGTTTTCTCAGTGTCTGATCTCCCAGGGGTGTGTGTGAGACCTATATTCTTCTTTTGGTTTTCTTTATTTGTGCGGTTTTTTCCCCCTCCCTACTTTTTCCTTCCCTCCATGTCACTGTCTTCTTTAATTCTGTTATTCAGGGGTAAAGGGATTGGTTTTACTTCTGTTTGTTCAATCTCCTATTCTTTATGTATGCCCTCTTACTTTGTTCAATTCTGGAGTTGCACTGTAGGTTGGTGGTGGTTCTTTTTGTAGTTTTGAGATTTACTTAAGGGGTAAACTGTGATTTTGAACTGTGATTCAAAATCTATCTGCAGGTTCTGGTATTTGCTGACAGGTGTGTGGATAATCTGGAACCCACTTCCCACTGCCTTGGAATCTGTCCATGCAGTGGGGCTGTAGGATTACTCCCTAAAATAAAATGTGGTTGCAGAGGGAAGAGAATGGAGCAGACAGTGGGTTGAAGAGGGGCGTGGGGAGATAGAGGAATAAGGGGGGAAACAAACGTGTTCCAACAAATGGAGAGAGAGACCTATACTGAAACAGATAAAAACAATAGACCACAGCTACTGACAAACCAACTCCTATACAAAAAAGATAAAACATATGGTGATGCCAACATACAAGTTAACAAACCACCTTATTGGTGTGCTGTTCCTCTATACAAAGATATGGTTTACAGAGAGAAGAAAAGGAAGGGGGGGGGAAGGAACAAACAGTAGGAATAGAATTAAGTCATTAAACTAACAGAATCAGTGAAGCACACTCTGAGACTTTTCATTTAAGTCTAATGTCCTTTCAGTTCTGATTTCTAGCTTTCTTTTCAAGTAGGTATATTAATTTGCAGTTAGGGTCAGTTGCCCCTGGTCTGCTGTGAAGGACAGTTCAGATCACC
>NW_007233196.1:0-15011 GCF_000164805.1 Carlito syrichta | reverse complement strand
GCTCTCCTCTCATCGGAATTCTGACTTCCACCCAACTGAGCTCAGCAAAGCTTTGATGAATGAAAAAGATTTTGAAGCTCCTGGTGTCCTCCATCAAGAGGACCTATAGCCACCCCTTAAACTTTCGTTTGTCCTGACACTTCTCCCCACAAGTTAGGGTCCTATCTGTTCCTAGGAACCAAATCAGCTGTCAGAACACTGAAGAGTTCCCTATTATTTATTCCTGAACAAAAGTTTCTTGCTAAAAATAGGTCATAACTGAATCTCAAAATTTAAACCCCAATGCAGGCTATGGTGAGGAACTATGTTTAATGCTATGTTAAAAGTTTGTGAGAAACAGGCACCAGTTTAAACATATAGACTTCACATCCCAATTTCTACAATATACCTAATCTAAAAAGTGAGGAATCTCAATTAAGGTATCTAGAGATACAAAAAACAGCCAAGTATTATTAGCAAAATTCTAAGGAATTAAGATGGTTCAAGGCCCCCCTCCACCACAGGACAAATGGGAAGAGCTCATCGGCCAGGACTCTCCAGTGGAGGTCTTTCAGCACATCACCTTGATGACACTGAACACTATCATGAAGTGTACCTTCAGCCACAAGGGCAGTATCCAGGTGGACAGGTCAGTTTTGCCCCTTGAGCCGCAGGTTCCTTGCCCTTACCAACTGGGGTGGACGTACTTGAGAGGAAGGTGGTCCAGCCTAGAGGCTCACTCTACATGAAGCAAGATTAAGCCCCTGACCAATTCTCATTCCAGACCACACCAAACCATAACTCAGGCACAGGTCCCTAATCCATAGCTCAAGTAGTCCCTGGAAACCATGACTCAAGCACAAAACCTTGATCCCTAGCACAGGTAGAACTGAGAAGCCATGACTCAGGCACTGGTCCCTGATCCCTATCACAGGTAGACCCCATAAACTATGTCTCGGGCACAAATTCATGATCGTTAGTACAAGTAGACCCCAGAAACCATGACTCAGCATGGATTCTCGATTCCAAGCACAGGTAGAACCCAGAAAATATGACTCAGGCACAGATCACAGACCTCTGGCACACTTAGACCCTGTATGTTATTTAAAACAAAAGAGACAGTTGCCTCAGTACTGCTTACCCACTCTTGGAGGCTGTCTCCACTCAGGCCCCACTCTGCCTCCAGGTCAGTGGCCCACTATTCCCTTGTTTCTTCCCCATTTTCTCCCCCAGGAAATCACAGTCCTACATCAAAGCCATCAGAGATCTGACCAACCTATTTTTTTCCCGTGCTAAGAATGCCTTTTACCAGAATGACACTATCTACAATCTGACACCTGAAGGCCGCAGAGCTCAACATGCCTGCCAGATCGCCCATCAGTACACAGGTTCTATCTCCTCTTCTTGTCTCCCTACATTTACCAGGCAAAGTCAAAGGAGGAGGCCATGACTCCGCAGAATAGGCCAGGCTCTACTGTGCCCCTGCAGGAGCTGGGACTAACTGGCTGGAGACTTCCCAGGTGAAGGAGCTGGAAGCTGAGGGGCCATGTGCTATACAGAGGTTTATCTGTGTCACCACATAGAGTTGGTTTAATAATACCCCATACCAGCAGTATTTGAGACCAGTCTCCACTGACTGTGCCACTGAGGGGAGGCTTGAACTGTCTCACATGATGCTAGAGCTCTCTCTCCTGACACAAGCACCCAAATCTCATTCCTGCTGAGCTCTTTTGGGCACCCAGATGGGGTCAGGTGTGAAGCTGGGTCTCCTGGGGGTTGCTACACTCTCAGCTCTGCCTGGTAACCACTGTTCTGGGACAGACCGAGTGATCCAGCAGAGGAAGGCTCAACTGCAGGAGGAGGGCGAGCTAGAGAACCTCAAGAAAAAGAGGCACCTGGATTTCCTGAACATCCTCCTCTTGGCCAAAGTGAGTGCATGTAGGAGAGGCCTGAGGCTCAGCCCAGAGCACAGAGTAAGAGATAAACCTTGCACTCTCGCTGTGGCCTCCTCCAGATGGAGAATGGGAGCAGCTTGTCAGACAAGGACCTCCGTGCTGAGGTGGACACGTTCATGTTCGAGGGTCACGACACCACAGCCAGCGGCATCTCCTGGATCCTCTATACTCTTGCCGTGAACCCCAAGCATCAGCAGAGATGCCGAGAGGAGGTCCAGAGCCTCTTGGGGGATGGAGCCTCCATCACCTGGTGAGTGAGTACTCAAGAGACGGGAGAGCCCTGCCCTCTCTGTGGGGGAAATCCCTGCTCTTCCCAGACTCCGACCACTCTTCAGGATGGGCTTTGATATAGGGAGCACCTGGACCAGATGCCCCACACCATCATGTGCATCAAGGAGGCATTGAGAATCTATCCACCAGTACCAGCAATTAGCAGGGAACTGAGCAAACCTGTCACCTTCCCTGATGGACACTCCTTGCCCAAAGGTAGGAACTTCCCACACTCACTCACCTAAGCACTCCACAGGGACATGTGATGGGTTAGACATCAAACTGTGCTTCAGCAGTTCTGGCCTTCCTGGGCCTCCTTTTTCACATTAAATAATTAAAATGTTCTTTGCACTTAGGATGAAGAATTTAAAATGCCTGGTCCAGAGCTTGAATCCACTAAAATTTCAATAAATAAATGTTAGCCTTTGGATTTGGCCTAGGTCATAGAATCCTAAACTTCTATTTTCTGAGATGTGGAGTGCTGGAGAGAAAATCAGATAGGGACAGAGAGCGATGTGATTGTTTTCTGAAGGGGTCAAAGCAAATGAGGGAGATCAAGAATCCGGCATTATGGATCACATGTTGTCCAATCTCTGAGAAGACTTCAGGTTGGTGGTAGAGAGCTGCTGATGCCCTGATCTGAGAACCTAGTGCTTGAGGCCACCAAGGATCTACCCTCACTAGGTCTGGTTCCAGACCTGTCACATCCTAGCTGAGTGATTATGGTCAAGGCGATAAGCCTCTATGTTACTCATGTATCTCATCTGAAAAAAGGGAACAAAAAAAGTTCTTCCTGGGAGCATTTCCATGAGTATCAAATGAATTCATGGACATTCACCAATGGCTCATGGAGAGCATTTGATGACTGTGCATTTTCACTGGGCTTATCTCAAACAATAATGCTCTGATTTTTTATTGCTTTTCATTTGAGATTTAAACTTTTCTGTTCATCATCTGAGCTCAGGTGCTTGGCAAGCCTGCTTGACTTGCATAGTGGTAGGATCATCCTGCTCAAAGTGATCATTTGTGGCACTCTGGCTTTTTCTGTATGTACCTGCCCCTGGCTGGATGAGGGATCAGTTCCCTCCATGGATATCATCATGCTTCTCTCTGTCTCCTGCCCACCCCACAGGTATCATAGTGATACTTTCCATGTATGGCCTCCACCACAACCCGAAGGTGTGGCCAAACCCAGAGGTATGAGAGCCCTGGGAGGAGGGCACATTTTCCAACACAATATCCTGCTCCTGCCTCTGGGTACCCTGTCCCCTCATGGGTTGGAAGCAGAGGCATGACCCCTACCTGTCCTGGCCCTTGTGCTCTCTCTGCAGGTGTTTGACCCTTCCCGCTTTGCACCAGGTTCTGACCGACATAGCCATGCATTCCTGCCCTTCTCAGGAGGATCAAGGTGAGGCATTCTCATGTTATTTGGGTGGGGATACAAGAGAAGTCTCTGAGCATACACTTGATGCTTTGACTCCGTATTATCATACAAGGAATCTTCAGTTGTGCCCTTGGTTGTTGGTATTTGGGGAAAGGGGACCTAGTGTGGGTGTATCTCATGCTATATAAGGTGACAATCCAGGGCAACCATGGAGACTTTGCTCCTGCTCTTTGCAATGGCCAGCCAGAAATCACTCTCCATGGGTGACCCACATGCCAGTGTATTCTTGTGTTTTACTCACGTTAAGAGAATGACTTTTCAATATTAGATTTACTTCACCAAATTCAATTTTACATGTTTGCTCTTCTCAACTATTACAAATATAAAAGAGTTGATTTCTCCACTCCTACAAAATCTCAATGCAGTACACAAGCTTTTTGGTGTAATTCATTAGTTGGCCACAGAGTTAAATCCTTGAAATCTTTTCATGTGTCTAGACTTGAGATACCCTTGCTAGTCCTACCTTTCAAGTCATTGGTTAAAGTAGCCCTTTGCAGGGAGTTTTACTACAAGGCGGTTCATCTCCACACTTTACTTCTTGCTCAGCAAATGATCACTGCATTACATGTTCACATATTGATGTCGACTTTCCCATTTGGTCAAATTTTGTACAAGAAGTGGGATCTCTATGCTGTAATCCAATAACTCACACAGTCTAATGTTGACAAAACACACAAAAATGAGGACAACAGTCTGTCTTTGGGGGAAACCACATCAATAGTGCATGACACATAGTATGATGAAGGGTGAGGAAGGTCTGAGCTGGGCTGTGACTGCAACATGGAGGGAGGGGTAGCAGGGACACCAGAAAAGTCCTGGTGAGAGACTAAGGGATGGCAAGGAGGGACTCTTCTAGCCTAGAATTAGAAGCTACAGGTGCTGGTGGAAGGAGGGGATGAGACAGAGGCAAGAACCTAGACCATGGGCTGGGAAGCAAGTGAGTAAACATCTGAGGGGCCCTCCAGGAAGCTTCTTGGGCACCCTTCTGATTCTTTTTTCCCACACATTTGACTTTGCTTTGAGGATCCTGGTCACTATGTGTCCTCCTACATGGTGAGCCCCTGAGAGTGTGGCCCACCTTCACTCTACAGTGAACTAAACTGACGATACTGAGGCACAAAAAACTACTTGTGGAGAAATGCACAAACCAATGATAATTCTGTAATCCATTCATGTGGTTAGACTCTGTGCCTTAAAGTCCTGTCCTAACAGATATTTCCCACCTGCTGAGAGCAAAGGCAGCAGTTAGGAACTAGCCCTGAAAGATGGGTAGGCTTTGTTCGAGGACAAGGGAGGATGGGATTTGAAGATGGTGTAGAGATGTGTTTGGCCTGTGAAGAAAGGGGGTTTGGATTAAGCACATGAGGGAAGACCCCATATGCCTAACTATGGGCTGGAGCTCAGGGCACCAGGTCTGCCCAGCTCAGAAAGAGGCCTGATGCCACTTCTCAATTCACTGTCCCTGCCTGGCCCAGGAACTGCATTGGGAAACAATTTGCCATGAACGAGCTGAAGGTGGCCATGGCCCTGACCCTGCTTTGCTGTGAGCTGCTCCCTGATCCCACAAGGGTCCCCATACCATCCCTCGAGCTGTGTTGAAATCCAACAATGGGATTCACTTGCATCTCAAGAAGCTCTCTAATCCGTGGGGGGACAAGAATGGGCTCTGAGGGTCTCCACCTGCCAACCCATCTTCTTGCCTCCTCCTCCTGCCCCTACCTATCTGCCCACATCATGTTTTCATCTGCCTACCTGCCCTTCTTCCCACTGGCTTGCTGTCCTCCCGTCTGGCCTTTTCTCTGTCCTTTTCTCCAGCTTCCATACCTGTTTATTTACCTTCCTCCTCCTTCCCACCTGCATCACCGACTGTCCACACTACTTCTGACCCCCTTCCTGGCCTCCAGCCTGTCTGCCCCAACATCTGTCCAATTGCTTGACTGTCTCATCTGAATTTCCTATTGTTGATGCAATAAACTACCAAAACCGTACTGGTTTTAAAGAATTCTTTTAGCATTCTTGTGACCCAAGTCAGAAATGGTTTTCCTGAGTGAAAACCAAGTTTTAAACAGGGACAAGCCCCTCCGTGGGGCCTAAGGGAGCATCCTGCTCCTTGGCTTTTCAGTTCCAGAGCTGCATTTTCCCCACTCCTGATACTCCCTCTTACAGCCAACAGCATCTTCCAGCCTCTCTCTCCAACTTTCCTCACGCTTCTTTCCCTCTTAAAGGATCCTTATGATTACGTCAAAATCATTCGGATATTTCAAGATAATTTCACCACTTCAGCACTCTTTACTTACTCTCACATCTTCTAAGTCTGTTTTAATATATGTGGGCCCATTCGTATATGTTCTCACTCATAAGTGAGTACTAAACACTGGGCACACACCGGCTCTGGAATGGGAACAACAGACACTGGGCACTGCTGAAAGAGGGAGGGAGGAGAGGTAAGAGATATAAAATCATCCACTGGGTACCATGCTAACTAATGGGAGTGCTGGGCTCAACAGAAGCAAAAATCTTGCCTTCTTGCAATATATTGATGTAATCATGCACCTTGAATTCTAAAGTTAAAAAAACAAATATGTGATTCCTTAATCACAGGTTCCATGGTTTAGGATGTGAACTTTGTGGGGAGCCACGAATCAGCCTAGCAGTCCCTATTTGAGTGTCATCCGATTTTCCCATGGTGCCTATCTACCAGATTGCCTTTCAGGCAACCTCTCCATCTTCCCTCCTCCCTAAAATAGTTTCCAAGGTTGGATGTTTTATCTTCCCTTGGAAGAAGATGGAGGGAGTAGAAGAAAGACAGATAAGAAGACAAGTCCCTCCTAAGGAGGGAAATGGGAGGTGAAGTCTGCCCTGTAGCATAAAGACCTCTGAAGAAACAGAACCAGCCCACACCCCCTCCACACAGCCTCGAGCTCTGTTACCCTGATGTCCCACATCCTGCTGCACTCTTAAGTCTTCCAAGGTAGATGAGTTTACACAAAGAGCTCTTCTATAAGAACACAGAAGGAAAAGCTTACCCTATATGGAAAATTCCCCCATTCCATTCAAGATGAAGCTTTTCTGACACCTGATGAGTTAGAGCAGGGCTAACCTAGAGGCCTGTCTTAGCAGGTTTTCTGTTGCTATAACAGAATACCTGAGGTGGGGTAATTATAAAGGAAAAAAGGTCTATTTGGCTCACAATTTGCCTCAAAAGTCCAATTTTTGAAAGCTGAATCTGGTGAATCCCTCTTGACAGAAAAGAAAAGAAGGAACCTGTGCAGAAACCACATAATAAGAGAGAGATCAAGGAAACAAGACTCCTTTTGAAGCTTGCTTTCTTGGAAACTAATCTATCCCAGCTAGAGGAAGAACTTGTTGAAGCCAGCATGGTGAGATGGGGTTACTCATCTACTCATGGTGGATTCGCCCCTATGACCCAAACTCTGGGCCTCACCCTCAGCACTGCCACATTGGAAATCAAGTTTCCCACGTGAGTTAGGGCAGGGACAAGTCACCCCCCAACTATAGTGTGGCATCTTGAGCTGAGCAGGAAAGCCTCTCATGCCTGGTGTTGCATGAGAACAAGAGGAACTCAGCTCTTCACAGCCCTAACAACACATGAAAAGGAAGCCCAGCCTGGGCACATCACCAGGCGCCTGTCAGCCTCCCTCACACTTGAGGTCTGCAGGCTCCTTGGCTCCTCAGGAGGCTTATGCAGTACACAGATGTCCAACAAGGACAGCGAGGAGCCCAGGTCTGGCTGCTGAGAGTGGGTGTCAGACCCCAGGAAGTTCCTCTGCCACAGCACAGATTCTTGGTGGCTCCCTGCCCCTCTGGCTGGCCATCCTGAGGAAACAGGGCCATTCTCAACCCTGCCCAAACTGTAACAGTATGAGTACTGCTGCTCCTGACCCTGGGACTTATTTCAGCATCAGGTCCTCTATTCACTCCCCCAACTTCCCTAGAATGATATCCCTGCTTCTGCCAGACTCTCTCTATCCAGACCCCACTTCTTTTGCTGAATTTAAGCAGGAGTATTCTTCCTGTCCCTCCCCCTATTTCTAGCCCTGGGCCCTGGATGCCAAACACAGACCTTTTCTGAAGCCCTCTGCTTGTGTCATGATACCTGTTCTGCTTCTTTAAAGGGCCCCTCGCCCAGCTCATCAATGTACTTAAGACTTTGCTCCCAGACCCAGAGCTAGTTTTGCTGTGTTCTGAGATGAGGCAGGAAAGAGGCAGACTGGACAGTCAATGATCAATTAAGGGTGGAACAGAGGCAGGGGAGGATTAGGACAAGAGAGTGAGCTGGAAACGTCCTGGACATGATGTTCTGCAGACTTTCTGGCATCAGGTGGTTCAGGACTTTCACTGGTCATGCTCAGAGAACACAGGACAATGAACACTCACCCTCATTACTAACCCCAGTACCCAAGTGAAAAGAGGGAGGTGACTCATACAAGGGAAAACTTCATTGGGATGGGAAAGGTAGAGACCTGAGAATGAACAAAGAGGTGCAGAAGGTGGACTAGGAGGGGAAACTGAATATCCACATGGAAAGGAAAGAACTTGCACCCTACCAGAACTCCTACATTCAAACACAAAAATATAGCAACCCCATTTAGCAATGGACAAAGGATTTCGAGAGTCACTTCTACAAAGAAGATATGCAAATAGTCAATAAGCATACGAAAAGATAATCAACTGCATTAGTCATAGGAAAGTGCAATTCAAAACCACAATAAGATACCACTTCACACCATTTAGGAGGAATTTAATTTTTTTTTATGTTGTATAACCAATATTGGGCAGAATGCAGAAAAACTGGACTCTTGTGAATTGCTGGTGGATATAAACGGGTATGGCCAATTTGAAAAGTCAATTTTCGGTTCCTCTAAAGATGAAAACACATGTAGCCTATGATTCAGCAATTCTACTCCTAAGTACATACCTAAAGGACACAAAAGCAAGGAATTAAACAGATACTTGTAGCCAAAGTTCATGGCAGCATTTATTCACAATAGTGAAAAGGAAAAAAGAACTCAAGTGTTCATCAACAGATAAATGATAACACAAAATTAGATATATACATACAACGGAATATCATTCAATCATAAAAAGGAATAAAGTCTGATACGTGATATAGCAGAAACAACCTTGATAACAGTAGGCTAAAGTGAAATAAACCAAACATAAAAGAACAAATGAAGGTGGTGGATAGGTAAATTTGTAGAGATAGAAAGTAGATTAGAGTTTACTAAGGATGGGGGAAGGCAGAATGAGGAGAAATTGCTTAATGGTTACAGAGTTTCTGTTGGAATGATTAAAAGTTCTGGAAATAGGGACAATGTTTGCAAAACATTGTGAAAATAATGATGCCATTGAACTGTACAATTAAATTTGGTTAACTTATCCAAATTTATGTTCTGTCCGCTTAACTAATTTTTTGAAATTAATACACACAAAAATATTGAACAGTTAATGAATATTTCTGGTATGTAAATTTTATCTCAATAAAGCTGATTTTTTAGAAGACTGTTAGCATGGTCTCTTCAGTGTTTTTGTTCAGGAGTAAAAGTCAACAAGATATGTCAAATTATATTAGCAGCCAACCCACCTTTATCAAACCCCAGAAACAAGTGCCAGAGTGATGTCCCCACAAGAGAAATTGCTTCAAGTTGCTGTCATGTAGATCGACGACCCCCTCCTCTACCTTTGTTTTGCCTGTGCGCTGAACCAGGAAGCATCTGAAAACAAAAATATCCATTTCCGTTTTAAACTGTGGCACACAGAACTGAACTGAGTGTATTCACCATGATGATCTCAACAGTCCGAAGTTTTACTGATTCCAGTTCTTATTCATCTATCCAGTCAGCAGGAATTTATTAGGCATCATCATAGGCACTGTTCCCTACTTTACGCTATGGGAAATATAAGGACATAGAAGCCCAGTTACAACCTTCCAGAAGGCTTTGGTAGTGGCTGGAGACCAGGGTTTGCCATTCACTCTCCCCCAGAAGCTGCACTGAATAGTGAGGATTGCATTTATGCCAGTATATGCAGGTGATAACTGGACAATTGGTCATGCAACTTAGAAGCACTGGATAAAACAAAACAAACAAGAAATGCCTCCTGCAAAGTTTAGGGGGTTGCCACCTGAACTGGGTGCTCAAGGCAATCATTGTCTCCTTCACATGAGTGGTTAACGGCAAAGTCTCTGGAGCCAAACTACCTGGTGTGCCTCCTACCAACTAGGGGACCCTGGACAAGCAGATTTCTCAACTGCAACAGAAGATTTATTGATTGATTGATTGTAGAGATGAGGTCTCGCCAAGTTGCCCAGGCTAGTCTCAGCCTCAGCCTCAGCCTCAGCCTCCCAAAGTCTTGGGATTATAGTCATGAACCACCACACCTGGCAGAGAATTTTTTTTTAATTTTTTTGTAAAGTTGATGTGGGAAAGAAAATGTAAAGTTCTCTGTTCATTCTAGAGCATAGCAAGTGCTCGCTAAATGTTAGCTAACACCACAATATAAATCCAACTCTAAAGAACAAGTGAGTGACCAGGGCGGGGAAAGAGTCAGAACCAGAACTCAAAGCCAGGTTCAAGGATTCCACAGCTTTCCCAATGCAATCTCTCACGGTGTGGGTGAAAACCAGGTGCTGAGCCAAGCAAGGAAAGCATTAGGGTCCAAAAGTCCTGGTGAGAGGGAAGCGGGATGTAGGGGGCAAAGGGAATCACAGAACTGGAGGAAAGGTGGATGAAGTGGTATAAACAGTTGCATGGACTTTGGCCCTTGTTTTGGACAGGGCCCAAGATCCAGAGGAGAAAGAAAAGATAGATCTCTGCCACCTGGGTTATTCAAAGAATGACCCACCATGAGGCAGTGCCAAAGGAAGAGTGTGGGGAATAAGACCAAAGTGGGTGAAACAGCAGGTCTGGAGGAAACCTGTAGTCCCTGATGGAGGTGGATTCAAAAAATTTCTTCCAGAAATATCTGTTGTGTTTTACTTTCTAATTCTGAATATTTAATATGACCTGGAAAAGGGTAAATCATGAAAATAACAAGGGTGAGAAACTTAAAGATGAACATATCTCCAATTGCTGTTCCTTTATGTACAATCTCCATGATTTTATTGGCATCTGGCCCTGGCACTCTCCACCTGGTGTCTCCTCTTCATCCATCAAGACCCTCTCCATTTTAAAAATTTCTCCTTCCCCATCTGGACATTTCACTCCTCCAGTAAAATCTTATGATTGTTTATTGAATCGATTCAATTTTCCACCTTTGGCCACTGAAATATGAGCTCAAGAAATATTTGCTGAATAATAGAAGGGCTAAAATGAGGAGTAGTCCGATGAGGTATTCAGGATAAGAATTATGATCCTACCTTACAAAAGAAGAAGCTGAGGCTCAGAGACAACAGGTAGTGAGCCTGAGACTTGCCTTCTGAGTCCAAGTAGAGCGTTCTGTCCTCCAGCACCAGCACTCTGTTCATCAGTGATGAGGGGACTCAGACAAGCGCACGAAAACACTTCTGAGGCAGCTGGGACAGGGAGTGTTGGAGGCCAACACAGAAAGAGTCTCATCCCACCTTCCACTCTCACCGGCTGTTTTACTCTGACCACAAGATTTTGCCTCTCTGAAATCAGTTTCTCATCTGACTCAATTTAATGGGGGTGATCATAAAACCAGGCACACCTACTAAAATTTGGTAAAGTAGGCTGTGAATCCCTTGAAGTAGGGGATCATGTTTGTTTTCCTTACGCTGTGCCCTCCTCCACCTAGCATACAGCCTGGCACATAGTAGGTGCTCATTAAATACTTGAGGGGTAATATGAGGACGAGAACATGACTCTGTGCATGGCCATTACCACTGACTGATGAAGCTTTCCTCTCGCCTTCTCCCCAGGTGGGTCCTCTGTAGTCCACCAAATCTGGATCCTGAAGTCAAAGCTCTGTTCTCCTTCTTCCCCTCCCCCAGGTGGGCGGGAAAAACCTCCCAGGACAAGAGCAGATATGGGCAGGGACAGTCAGTGATCCAGAGGTGCTGCACCATGAGTGTCTCTGCGCTGAGCTCCATCAGACTCCTGGACGGCATCTCTGGGCTCCTCCAAGCAGCCTTCCTGCTCGTCCTGCTTCTGCTGCTGATCAAAGCAGCCCAGCTCTACCTGCACAGACAGTGGTTGATCAAAACTCTCCAGCAGTTCCCTTCTTCTCCGGTCCACTGGCTCTTCGGGCACAGCCTAGAGGTAAGAAGGAGCTGCACAGGGGTCTGGGAGGAAAGGGAGAATCGGGACTGAGACTGCCTGGTCAGCAGGTGCTCAGGGCACAGCATTGATGTTGTGTTGACCATGTAGCTTTTCAGGAACACCCAGCCTACCTCTCCAGTCTAGGCTCATTCCAGTCACGGGGAGCTCACTCCCTCCCAAGAAGCCCAACTCAATGGTCCTCAGCTCTGTCACCCACATCATCCTTATGCAGATCTGAAGTCTCCCCTGGCAGCTCTTCCCAGGAAAGGCAATGGCTGGTTCTTCCTGGGGCTCCTCCTCTCCAGACTGTACACTCCCCGCAGCCGAGGCTATTTGCAAAGAACAAGGCTTCCCCGCCCTAGTCTTTCAATGCCATTGTCTCTCCCTAACCCTGAACTTGTCTGGGAACACAGATACCTCTCTGTGTTCCCAGAGAGAATACCTGTCTATGAGGTTCACAGTCTGGGGACACCAGAGGCAGGAATCTCTGAAAGTGTCAGGCCACCAGAAGACTGTTTACACTCCACGGTTGGGTGGATGAGGTATGTTATATGGGAACAACTGCCTTGGTTTTCCTGAGACTGAGGGAATTTTCAGAGCAGGTGGTTTTGGGGCTAAAACTCTGAAAAGTCATGGGCACAAAAGTAGGTCACAGCCTGCACCATGTCCTACAGTGAGGATTTCTGATATCTGAGTTGCATCATTGACCAGTGTCTGTTGAACTCCTGGCTCTCCTCCTCCACACCTGAACCATGACCTCCTTGGAACCAAACATATAACCCCCTCCCAGTGCCCCAGTCCCAGCAAGAGCCTGGCAAGAGTCAAGAGGACAGAGAAGTGTTAATGTGATTAAATTAGTTTTCTGCAGTGTCCTAACTGTAGGCTCCTTCTAGAAGATACCAACTCAGATTCTTTGAAATCTTTGTGATCTAATAGCCCCTTAGGAATAATAACTTAGAAAATGGGCAAG
Organism: Carlito syrichta; assembly: GCF_000164805.1. Taxonomy (NCBI): domain Eukaryota; kingdom Metazoa; phylum Chordata; class Mammalia; order Primates; family Tarsiidae; genus Carlito; species Carlito syrichta. The sequence goes on along the minus strand of NW_007233196.1, from coordinate 2,153 downwards.
AGAATCAGGAAGAGCTTTCTAATGTTCAGTTCTAAATTTGACCTCCCTTTCCAAATCTTCTTCAGATGCTTGAGCTTCCTTCCATCTCAACATTAGTTGAGTAGAGATACTGTACAGACTCTAATCTTTCTGTCTCTCAAGCTAGACTGAAAGTTCCAAACAGGTAAGGATCTACAGCTGTATCCTAATCCAGGGCCCAAACCAGTGCTTCACTCACAGTATACCCATGTGGTGAATGAAGGCGCTTGCCCCACAGTAGGGCAAGCTGCCAAAGATTGAGGAATACAGTTGTCAAAAGGATGAGGCAGAGACTAGATAGCTATGCCGCAGACAATTAAACTGTCAAAAGCAGTTAAAATAAAGAAGAGTGGACTAAGTGGAGTATCACTAGAACCCAATGTCTGTGAGGATTCAAGATGACGTGAGATAAGGCTGAGTCTTGAAGTTGAGCAGAAGTGGTTACTCTGTGGCAAAGTGGAAGGGCATTCCAGTAGAGGGAAGTGCAAGTGCAAGGGCCCAGAGAGAGAGAGCGGGGTTAGCCCCTGTGGAGATCAGCCACATGGTGATCAGCAGCATAGGTGGTGAAACAAATGGATCATGGTGGAATTGCCAGCATGTCAGGAGGCAAGAATGGAGAAGCTGAACCCACAAAAACTCACAAGTTTTTTTTTCACTGACGAATGAGGTGAAAATAAGAAACCCAAATCTCCAAATCATAGAGCAACACTATAGATTCACATACATATACCTAGACTTTGTCCTATAAAAATATACACAGTCAACATGCAGAATGCTTTATATATACAAATTTATATTTAATTTTTTTTACTTAGTCATATACACCCCAAACACTATCGTACCTAAACAGACACTTACATATTTGCTGTGATAATCTTGAAACTATAACAACCAGTAGGGAATATAAAATTATTGCATGATTAAAAGTTTTAATTATATCCATTTGCTTCTCTAAGTAGACTAAATTATTTTACAAATCTAATTATCAAATGATACTAGTTGTTTTGGAAATTGCCCATGGAAATTACTGTGCTTATGACTTCCAAAGGTTTTGTACAACTTGCAGACAGTGCCTGACTTGTGTCTGCAGGCAGTACTGAGTGAGGGTCATAGCTCACCCAAAAGGAAAAGATCTGCTCTTGGGTCAAATCCTCGAAAGAGAGCAAGAATCTGAATCAGAGCCCAGTCCTCAGAAACAATTCCAAATCCCTAGCCTCAACTGTTAAATCCAGAACTACCAGATCCCTGTGGTTGTCCTGCCCTGCACTCCCAGTGCAGAGACTAGAACGAAACAGAAGTTTTTACTGATGTCTTTCCCTTGTTGACAGCTGCAAAAGGACCAGGAGCTACAACAGATTCTGAAATGGGTAGAGAAATTCCCCAGTGCCTGTCCTCAGTGGTTATGGGGGACCAGAGCTCGTCTCCTACTCTATGACCCTGACTACATGAAGGTTATTCTGGGTAGATCAGGTGAGATTGAAACCCATACCCCGGCTGCAACACCTCTTCCCTCTTGAGTACAGCCTTGCACCTATAAAATTCCCAAGGAGAGTTCCCTTTAAACATTAATATCTGAACCCTCTGCCAACCATTCACCAATCTCACATCTCAGGCTACAGTCAAAAACATTTACTGAGGACTGAACGTTTAAAACAATTGTGTGGGACTCAATCTCCTAATCCTTTCTTTTCTTTCTTGCTCCTTTAAGCAAATTGAGGTGATCTGATATGTAAATTAGCATATATATGTAAAACAAATTTCATGATCACCTTGACTTGCATTTGGAATCTTTATTTGCTACATGTCCTGAGTTATGGGATAATTAAGGCCTCACCAATGTAGAAAAACCTAAGGTTCTCTCACTTTCTGGCATGGAATACTGTGTTCCCGGCCCCTCACCTTCCTAGTTTTGTGGGTGTTCCGCTATGAAGCACAGAGTCGACCTCTCTGAGCACACCTTAAACTTAAGGACAAACATGGAAAAGAACAGGGAAGAAAGAGGGAAGGGACATATGTCAAACAACGAACTGACAGATATCAAGAACCAAAGGCAGTCCATGGTCTGAATCACAGGTATCTTGGAGCTACCTTGTGGGATAGCTTCAAGTACCCTGTAAAGCTCTTCCTTACCTTTC
>NW_007233195.1:0-18015 GCF_000164805.1 Carlito syrichta | reverse complement strand
TCAGCAGGTCGAGGCTGCGGTGGCCGGGAGTGGCCACTGCACTCCAGTCTGGGCGACAGAGTGAGACTCCAACTCAAACAAAAAACAAAAACAAAAGCAAAAACAACAACAACAAAAAAGTAAGAAATAGAGTAGAGATAATTTTGTAGTTTAATTCACCTGTATGCAATTCTATGTAATGCTAACTGGGTATATTTATAATTAAAGATAATTTCCAGCATAAATATCCATATACAAAATATCTTTAAATGTCTTTGGAAAGTTGAAATATAAGTAGATTTAAAATGCCAAGAAGTAAACAAAGCAATTTAGACTGTTGGCTATGTGGAAAAACTTATTTTCTAAAGATAAAAAGAATTATACTTTATACAAATCGCGTATCTACTATTTCTAGTTTCTGAGATTTCAGACATTTTTAATGTTTTAATATTATTGTCTTTATACTTCCTCATGAAGCCTTCTATAAGGATTGAAACAGTGATGTTTAAAAATGTTTTTTGAATGATTAGTGATGGATCATGTTCCAGCAACCAAAAAATTTTTTTTAAAAAAGGTTACATTTAGCAAATCATGACTGCATTACATTTTGATGTTTAATCTAAGAAATAGCTATGTTTATGTCCAAGGGTGAAAGCTAGACTTAATTTTTTAAAAAATCTCAAGCGTTCTAAATCTTAAACAAATAGAAAAATTTTTTTTCAATATTTAAACACGTTTTGAGTGCATTTTGTGTTTATAACTCTAAAGAGCCTAGTTGAATAAAGAGAAGATTTAATGGAGTCTAGGTTCTTCTTTTCCTTCTCTTTCTTCCCCTCTTCCTCCTCCTTCTTCTTTAATTTAAGAGGCAACCTTAAATCAAATCTTAAAATTAAGATGTGGTTCAAGGGGCCAAGAACATTATAATATTTGAAAAATAATGTTAACTCAATCTATCCTTTTCTTTCTAACTTCTGATGTAATCAGGAAATGATTTAATGTGTTCCTGTCATTAATAATATAACAGGCTGTAACTAGAATGTACTGAACAACAATCAATTCATTTTGTTTTATTTCAAAATAGAGAAGAGAATGAAAAATAGAGCTCTCCAACTTGCTCGGTAAAATAACCACCCTTTCAAAGTAGCAACTTCCAAAAATTCAGTACATTGGCATTACAGAACTGTGGTGACATTTAGTAGCTCATTACTGTTCTTGAGGAAAAGGGAAAAATGGTGAGGTTGTGTTTTTGTTCTTTTCACTTGGCTAGCAAGATATTTGTCAGTGTAATTTTTCCATAATACAAATACATATCTTTAATCTTCATCTACTTTTGCACACCTGTATTACTTATTTATAGACATCATTTATAACATTTTCTCAAAATCTTGGCGGATATTTTATTTTAAGATAAAATTTATCAAATCTATGGACTTGATAGTACATTCTCTTTTAAGGTAAAATCCAAGAGGAAAGATAATTCATACTGGGTGAGAGCGATTAATTTGTTAACAAGATTTAGTGACAATTTGTCTATCTTTACTTTGTCTCTGGGCAGAGTTAGAAAATGGCCTAAAAGAGATTCAGTATCTATTTATCTTTTCCACCTTGACTGTGTTTGTCATGAATCATTTTGTTATCCTAAAGGAGACTCTGTCTTTTTTATAATATCCTACAGTACAGAGTGTTTAATAGTATTTCATAGAATAGAAATAAAAGAGTTTCTTCAAACAAGTGATTAAAGCGCTTTAAACAAATATTTGGTTTGCAAAGAAACTGTGACCGAGAAGTAGAAAAAAAGTAAAATAAGTTGTCCTTAGAACTCATTCTTTGAAAACATCAGGTATGGTTTCTAGTGATGTGTTCAATCACTTCTCAGTCAGATAAAATGTGTCTTCTACAGTGAAGACAAGAAGTGATTGAATAGTTCTATTTAACAGTAAGTCCTCTTAAAACACTTTCTGGTAAACTAGAGCTGTGAATAATGTGTTAAATTCTTTAGTAGATCACAAGATTATTCCTCAACAATAAATAATGACTTACATATTACACACAGTCTTCAAGGAAATACTAAGAAAAATGTGTTTTTAAAACTATTTATTTTATAGATTCAACACATATATGACCTAAGGCACCTTTTAAAAGAAAATCTATACAGAAAGATTCTCCCTAGGTATAAAGCTATAACATCTTTTGCATTTTTCTGAAGTTATTTGTAAGATGTGAAATTTTAATTAAAAATTTCCAGATGGCATATGATTTTTCTTAAAAATACAAGGGAACTTGAAAAAGTTTATAGAAAAATGAAATTAAAAGAAAAAAATGGTAAACTTTATTTTTCAACATAAGCTCCATCAAGTTCAAGACACCTTCTGTGGTAATAACACAGGCATTTATCCATCCCTAAAGAACTGAAGGTCCTAGAAGTTTAACTATATTAATGCAGTCTTTTTAATATTAACTGAAGAAAAATGGAACCCCTTTCAATATTTTTTAAGATTAGAAAACAAAAAAAGACAGTCAAATCAGTACTGTAAGGTGAGTTCTTAATGATTTCCCATTGAAACTTTTGAAAATGTCCTTGTTTGATGAGGGAAACGAGCAGGAGCATTGTTATGGTGGAGACGATTCTGTTGAAACTTTCCCAGGCATATTTCTGCCAAAACTTTGGCCAGCTTTCTCAAACTACTGTTATAACAAGCAGATGTTATTGTTCTCTGGCCTCCAGAAAGTTAACAAGCAAAATACCTTGAACATCTTGACACACTGTGGTCATGTCCTTTGTTCTTGACTGGTTTGCTTTTGCTTTGACTAGATCACTTCTACCTCTAGGTAGTCATAATTTTGATTGTGGTTTGTCTTCAGGATCACACTGGTAAAGCCATATTTCATCTCCTGTGATAATTCTTCAAAGAAATTCTCCCATACTTCGATCCCATTTGTTTAACATTTCCGTTTAAAGCTCTGTGCTTTTCTGTAGCTGATGTGGGTGCAACAGTTGGAGTCCACATTGAATGGAAAGCTCGACTTTAATTTTCTGTCAGAATTGTGTAAGCTAAGTCAACTGAGATGTCTATAGTGCTTGCAACTGTTTCTGCTCTTAACTACTGTTTCTCTTTAATTAGAACACAAACAAGGTTAATTTTTTTTCTTTGCAAATTGATGCGGATGATCTGCAACTGTGGGCTTCATTGTCCACGTTGTCTTGCCCCTTCTTAAAATGAGTTATCCATTTGCAAACTACTAATTTTCTTTGGGGTATTGTTTGCATAAACTTTTCATAAAACATCATTGATTTTATCATTCTTCCATCCAAGCTTCACTGTAAATTTAACACTTGTTCTTGATTCTATTTTAGCAGAATTCATGTTGCTCTGATAGGGTTCTTTTCAAATTGATATCTTATCCTTAGTGCTTCCAACTATATTCTGTTCAGATATAACAAGTTAGTACAAGTTTACTAGTGTGCAAAGAATTTTGAAAACCGTGCAACATTTTTTAATAATACACATCTCCATGAACTTGTTGAAGATCTCTCATATGTCAGATTCATTGCAGCATTGTAAAAGTACTTTTAAGTGTATTTGAAAATGTGGCAGCAATGAGAGAGGTTTTCATAAAGTTTCCCTTTACTGCTGAGTAGAGATATAGGTAGAAAGGCTGGTCTTAAAATATCGAAGATTTTAATGTTAATATTTAAAACTAGGTCAATGAATAATTTATTCTAAGTAAAGCAAGATAAATGAAATAGATAAGTTCCTTGAAGATTTTAATTAAATATTTTTTTTATCATATTGTTTCAATTTTGCTCTTTATTTTCCAAGAGTTTTCCAAGGAATTTTGTTTCTTTTCCATATAACTCATTTAAGTAACTTATGAATTCCCTACCAGTATTTAAATGGGGTACAAACAATCCTGATATTGAGCTGAAAAAATAATATTTTAGCCAGTTGTTGCCTGGAAGCTGTCCTCAAGTCCTGGAGGCAAATCATAGTTACTCCCCATGTGGCCTTCTCATTTGCCAGTTCACACCTGGATGTTTGCTTCTTCATGACCATCAGGAGAGTCTCTATCTCCAGTTGACTAAGACAAAGTCTTATTTAACAAAGTATCATCATGGGAGTTTTGCCATATTTGTTTGGCTAAAAGCAAATAACAGGACCCACCCAAACTCAGATTATACAGAGAGTGAAGATCATGGAGACATCCTAGAACTCTGCTGCTGGTCACAGCTCCCTAAAGTATAAGTACTATATTAACTTTAGTGGGGTTTACAATTAAATCACACATCTTTGCATAAGAACTTTGAAAGGTATGTATAATTCTAGTTTTACTACAGGTATACCTCAGAGCTACTACAGGTTTCAGTTCTAGACTGCAAAATAAAGCACATACCACAATAAAGTGAGCCACACCAAATTTTTGATTTCCTAGTACATATAAAAATTATGTTTACAATATACTACAGTCTATTAAGTGTGCAATGAAATTGTCTAAAAACCAATGTATATACCTTAATTTTAAAAGTACTTTACTCCTAAAAATTGCTAACACTCATCTGAGTCTTCAGTGAGTCATAACCTTTTTCTTGGTAGAAGATCTGATTGATTGGGGTGCTGGTTGCTAAAGGTTGGAGGAGTTGTGGCAATTTCTTAAAATACAACAATAATGAAGTTTCCCACATTGACTGACTCTTCACAAAAGACTTTCTGTAGCATGTGATGCTATTTGATGTTTTATGCACAACAGAACTTCTTTAAAACTTGATGTCAATACCCTCAAATCCACCTGCTGCCTTGCCAACCAAATGTATGGAATATTTAAAATCATTTGTTGTCATTTCAACAAAGTTCACAGTATCTTCACTAGGAATAGATTCCATCTCAAGAAACCAATTTCTTTGCTCATCCGTAAGAAACAACTCATCAGTTCAAGTTTTATCATGATATTGTAGCAATTTAGTTGTATCTTCAAGATCTACTTCTCATTCTAGTTCTCTTGCTATTTTTACCACATCTGCAGTCACTTCCTCCACTGAAGTCTTGAACTTCATCGATGAGAGTTGGCATCAACTTCTTCCAAATTCCTGCTAACATCTTGACCTCCTCCCATGAATTACAGATGTTCTTAAAGGCATCTAGAATGATAAGTTCTGTTTAAAATGTTTACAATTAACTTTGCCCATATCCATCAGAGGAATTACTATCCATGGCAGATATAACCTTATAAAATGTATTTCTTAAATAATGAGACTTGATCCATGAGTTACAGAATGGATGTCCTGTTAGTTGGCACGAAAACAACGTTAACCTCCTTGTACACCTTCATCAAAGTTCTTGGGTTGCCAGGTGCATTATCAATGATCCCAACATTTTTGGCATCAGTTATTGATTTCATGGAAGACAATTTTTCCACCGATGGACATGGGGGAGGTGTGGGGGTTTGGGGGGGTCATCAAGTATTAGATTCTCATAAGGAGTTGCAACCTAGATTCCTCAAGTGCACAGTTCACAATAGGGTCTGTGCTCTCACGAGAATCTAATGCTGCAGCTGATCTGATAGGAAGCATAGCTGTGCTTGCCCTCCACTCACCTCCTGCTGTGTGCCCCAGTCCTAACAGGCCACAAATCAGTGTCGGTCCATGGCCTGGGGGTTGGGGACCCCTTCTAGAGATCTATTTCTCCCCCTAGTAATGGATATGGTATCCAGGGATGTTTGTGTGCATCTTACCCCCCTCCCTCTTTTAGTGGTGCCCAGAGTTTGTTGTTCCCACCTTTGTGCTTGAATGCCTAATGTTTAGGGCCCACTTATGAGTGAGAACATGTGGTATTCTGTTTCTGTGGTAGTTCACTTAGAACGATGATTTTCAGTTGCATCCATGTTGCTACAAGGGACATGATTTAGTTCTTTATGGCTGCATAATATTCCTTCATGTAAATGTGCCAAATTTTCTTTATCCAGTCCACTTACAACGGGCATCTGGGTTGGTTCTGTGTTTTTGCTATTGTGAATAGTGCTGCAATAGACATACGTGCTCCTTTATATATACCTCTGGGTGTATACTGCTGGATTGTATGGTAGCTCAAGTTTTAGTTCTTTGAGAAAACACCACATTGCTTTCAACCAAGGTTGAACTGGCTTGCATTCCCACCAACAGTATAGAAGTGTTCCCTTTTCTCCATAGCCTCACCAACACCTGATTTTTTTTTTTACTTTAACGATAACCATCCTGATTAGTGGGAGGTGGCATCTCAGTGTAGTTTTGACTTGCATTTCTCTGATGATAGTGAAACTGAACATTTTTTGTGTTTGTTGGCTGCCTGGATGTCTTTCTTTGAGAAATATCTGTTCATGTCTTTTGCCTACTTTATAATGGGATTATTTTATTTTTTTTCTGTCAATTTGTGTGAGTTCCTTATAGATCCGGGTGTCAGGCCCTTGTCGGATGCATAGCTTGCAAATATTTTTCTCATCCTGTGTGTTGTCTCTTTACTCTCTTGATGGTTTATTTTGCTGTACAAAAACTTTTTAGTTTGATCAGGTCTCACTGGTCAATTTTAGATTTTGCTGCATTTGTTTTTGAGGACTTGGCCATGAATTCATTGCCTATTCCAATGTCCAGGAGGGTGTTTATAAGTTTTCTGCTAAGAGTCTTAAAGCTTGCAGTTTCACATTTAAGTCCTTGATCCATTTTGTGTTAATTTTTCTATATGGTGAAAGATAGGGGTCTAGTCTCATTCTTCTGTATGTGGTTAGCCAGTTTTCCCAGCACCATTTACTAAAGATGGTTTGATCTCCCCAATGTTTGTTTTTGTTAGCTTTGTCAAAGATGAGTTCGCTGAAGGTCTGTGGTTTTATTTCTGGAATCTTTGTCTTGTTCCATTGGTCTGTGTGTCCATTCCTGTACCAGTACCATGCTATCTTGGTTATTGTAACTTTGTAGTAAAGTTTGAAGTGTGGAAGTGTGATTGCTTCAGCTTTGTTCTTTTTGCTGAGGATGTTTATTAGGTCCAATTGGTTGAATGTTGAGTTACAGTTGCGGATTTCCCTGTTAATTTTTTTGGCCTTGATGATATGTCTAAGGCTGTTAGTGGGGTGTTAAAATCTCTGACTATTAATATATGTCCTCTCTTAGTTTAGTTAACAATTGTTTTGGTCATGCTCAGTGGCTCAGCCTGTAATCCCAGCACTTTGGGAGGGCAAGGCCAGTGGATTGCCTGAGCCCACGGGTATGAGACCAGTCCGGGTAACTTGGCAAGACCTCATCTCTACAATTAAAAAAAAAAAAAATAGTGGGGCATGGTAGCGCATGCTGGTAGTTCCAGCTGTTTAGAAGGGCTGAGGCAGAAGGATCACTGGAGCGCAGCAGGTCAATGCTGGGGTGGCTGTGAATGTGCCATTATACTTCTGCCTGGGTGACAGAGTGAGACTCCAACTCAAAAAACAAAACAAAACAAAACAAAACAAATTGCTTTATAAATCTGGGTGCTCCTATGTTAAGTGCATGTACATTCAAGATAGATATTTCTTGCTGGTAGAGTGAGACTTTTATCATTATGTAGTGTCCTGTCCTTCTAAAAATTTTTTAAAAATTATTTTATTTTAGAAATGTGGTGTACAAATGAGAGTTAGGTACATATGTGATTATCATTACGGGTAAAGTGTGGGTACCCTTATTGATGTTATGTGCCTCCCCATACATACTGATGTTATATCCTACTACTGTCAATCCCTTTCTTATAGTATTATGAAAAATGTTCAAAGTCCACTTGTGAGTGAGTATATGTGGTACTCAGATCTTTGTTTCTTTGATAAATCACTGAGTATTATAGACTCTAATTCCATCCAGGTTACCGCAAAGTTCATAACTTTGTTTTTTTTTATGACTGCATAATATTCCATTGTGTAAATGGAACACATTTTCTTTATCCAGTCTACTTTTGATGGGCAGCACAGTTGATTCCATGTTTTTGCTATTGTGAATAGTGCTGCAATTTACATATGTGTTTATTTCCCAGAGGGGAAGGTTGTATGGAAGGTTGATTTTCAGATTTTTTAGAAATCACCACACTGTTTTCCACAGAGTTGTATTAGTTTACATTCCCACCAACCATGGAAAAGTGTTCCCTTTTCCCCACATCCAGCACTTCTTGTTTTTTGAGTTATTGATGATGGCCATCCTGACTGGAGTTAAGTGGTATCTCAGTGTGGTTTTGATTTGCATTTATTTGATGATTAGTGAGGCTGAGCATGTATCTGTTGGCTGCTCATATGTATTCTTCTGGGAAGTGTCTATTCATATCTCTTGCCTATTTTTTAACAGGGTCATTTTTTTCCTTTTGGCAGGTTTGAGTTCCACGTAGATCCTGGATGTTAGGTTTTTGTCAAATATACAGTTTGCAAGTATTTTTTTCCCATTCCGTGGGGTATCTCTCCACTCTCTTGATGGTTTCTTTTGCTTTGCGGAAGTTTTTCAGTTTGATGAGGTCCTGCTTGTCTATATTATCTTTTATGGCATTTGATTTTGGAGAGTTGATCAGGACTTGGTAGCTTATTTCCATTTCCGTAAGGGTGTTTCCTACATTTTCTTCTAGGATTCCTATAGTTTGCAGTTTCACATTTAGGTCTTTGATCCATTTAGAGTTGATTTTTATGTATGGTAATAGATAGGGATCTTGTTTCAGTTTTCTGCATGTAGTCAGCACTGCTTACTGAATCGGTTCTCCTCTCCCCATTGATTGTTCGTGGAGGCTTTGTCGAAGATGAGTTGGTTGAGGAATTGAGGCTTTGCTTCCAAAATCTCTATCCTGTTCCATTGGTCTATATGCCTGTTCTTGTACCAATACCAGGTTGTTTTGATTATTGTAGCTTTATAGTAGAGTTTGAAGTCTGGAGGTGTGATACCTCCTGCTTTGTTTCTTTTGCTAAGGATTGTTTTGGCTATTCGTGGTCTCTTATGTTTTCAAATGAATTTCTGTATTGTCATTTCCAGGTCTGAGAAGAATGATATTGGTAATTTAATAGGTATTGAGTTAAATCTATAGATTGCCTTTGGTAAGATGGGCATCCTAACAATATTAATTCTTCCAATCCATGAGGATGGAATACTTTTCCATGCTTTTGTTTGTGTCTTCTTGGATTTCTTTGACCAATGTTTTCTAGTTTGCCTTGTAAAGGTCTTTCACTTCTTTGGTTAGGAAGATGCCAAGGTATTTCATTTTTTTCTGTGGCTATTGTGAATGGGATTGTGCTTTTGGTTTGGGTTTGTGTCTGTTTATTATTGGTATATAGGAATGCGACTGTCTTTTGCACATTTATTTTATATCCTGAGACTTTGCCAAAGTCCTTTATCAGTGCAAGCAGATTTTTGACATTCTCTTAGGTTTTCAAGGTATAAGATCATGTCATCTGCAAAAAGGGTAACTTAACTTTTCTTTTTCTATTTAGATACCCTTGATTTCCTTCTCTTGTCTAATTGTTCTAGCTAGGACTTCCAAAACAATGTTGAACAGGAGGGATGAGAGTGGGCAGCTTTGTCTTGTTCAGGGTTTCAGAGGAAATGCTTCTAGTTTATGTCCATTTGGCATTATGCTGGCTGTGAGTTTATTATAGATGACTCTTACTATTTTGAGGTATGCTTCTTCAATGCCTAGGTGTTCAAGGGTTTTTATCATGAAGAGATGCTAGATTTTATCAAAAGATTTTTCTGTATCTAATGGTATAATCATATGATTCTTGTTTTTACATCTGTTGATGTATGTAATTATATTTATGGTCTTGGAAATATTGAACCAGCCCTGCATCCTGGGGATGAAGCCTACTTGGTCATGGTGGATGATTTTTGAGTTGTGCTGTTGGATCCAGTTTGCTAGAATCTTGCTGAGAAGTTTTTTGCATCTATGTTTATCAAGGATATTGGCCTGTAGTTTTCTTTCTTTGTTAGCTCTTTACCTGGTTTGGATATCATTGTGGTGTTAGCTTCATAAAATGATTAGGGGAGAGAGTTCCATCTTTCTCAATTGCCTGGAATACTTTCAACAGGATTGGTATCAGTTCCTCCTTGTATGTTTTGTAGAATTTTGCTGGAAAACCATCTGGTCCATGACTTTTTCTTGTGGTAGTTTTCATATGACAAGGTCAATTTCCTGGGTTGTTATTAATCTATTTAAAGGTCTCAATTTTGTATTGTTTCAACTTTGGGAGGTTTTGTGCTGTCAGAAAGCCCTCCATTTCACCTAAGTTTTTGAGTTTGTTTCCGTACAAGTGTACATAATAATCTCTGATAATCTTTTGTATTTTGGGGGGATCAATTGTGACTTCATCTTTTGCATTTCTGATTGTTTATTTGGGCTTCTTTTCTCCTTTTCTTGATCAATCTTGCTAAGTTTCCATCTTGTTTATCCTTTCAAAGAACCAGTTTTTTGTTTTGTTGATTTTTTTCCATGATATTTTTGTCTTCTATGTTCCATATTTGGGCTTTTATTTTGGTGAGCTGGATTCTTCTGCTGAAGCTAGGATTTTAGTGGTCTTGTTTTTACAGCTCCCTTAGGTGACTTGTTAGACTGTTAACTTGTGATCTTACTATTTTTTTTCATATGTGTTCACAGAAATATGAATTTCCCTCTTAGTACTATTTTCATGGTATCTAAGAAATTTTGGTAAGATATTTCTTCATTTTCTCTTGTTTTCAGGAATCTTTTAATTTCTTCTTTGATTTACATGTTGATCCAGGAGTTGTTCAGCATCATGTTGTGTCCTTGTCTTTATGGGTTTTGGGGGAACCTTCTTGGTGTTGATATTTATTTTTATTTCACTGTGGTCTGAGAAGGTACATGGCAATATTTTGATCTTATAACATTTGTTTATACTAGATTTATGCCTGAGGATGTGGTCAATCCTGGAATATGTTTCATGAGGTGATGAGTAGAATGTATAATTCATGGTTGTTGGGTGGAGTTCTGTAGGTATCTATTACGTTGTTTTGGTCAAACATCAGGTTGAGATGTCAGAGTTCCTTACTGATTTTTTTTTTTTTTTTTGAGTTGGAGTCTCACTCTGTCACCCAGACTGGAGTGCAGTGGCCGCTCCCGGCCACCGCAGCCTTGACCCGCTGGGCTCCGGCAATCCTTCCGCCTCAGCCTTCCGAGTAGCTGGAATTATGGGCATGCGCCACCACGCCCGGCTGATTTTTTGATTTATTGTAGAGATGAGGTCTTGCTGCCCAGGTGGGGCTCAGGCAATCCACTCACCTCAGCCTCCCAAAGGCGCGAGATTACAGGCTGAGCCACTTACTGATTTTTTGAAGCTGGGTTGGAACAGGGGAGCTATGTTACTCCTTTGCAGATCTGAGATTTGAATGAGGTATGTTTGAGGTATGCTTCTCATAGGGGTGGTTAAGATTCAAAAGCTGTCTGATGATCACAGTGTTTGCTGATTGGTATGTGGGCACCCAGGGGTCTAATTCCCACCACCTTACAGTATATCCATACAATGGGAGCATATGTATCTTCCCTGGGTGCAAAATAACATGAAAGAAGGGAAAGGAGATAAAAAGAGAGAATGTGGAGGGGATGACAATGGAGAGAACAAAGGAGAAAAGGAAAAAGATACAAACTGATAAACAGGGAGACAAGCAAAGAGAAAAGAAATAGGGAGAGAAAAGCAAATAAAACACAACAAAAACAAAACAAAATGAAAAAACAAAAACAAAGAAAGAAGAAAAAACACAAACAGCACATAAACAAACAAAAGCCCCAAAGAGACTAAAACCAATAATATGAGGAATTTTCCACAACATGGTTTTATTAGACAGAAAGAAGGAGAAGTGGTAAAACAGAACAAAATGCCTACTTCTAACAAGAGTTTATATATATATATATTTCTTGGAAGACTTGTTCCGGGATTTTCTGTTTTCCTTTCTGTTTCAGGAATGCTACTAAGCTGTAGATTTGGTCTTTTACATAATCCCAAACCTCTCATAGGCTTTGCTTATTTTTCCTAAGTCTTTTCTTCTTATTTTTGTTGGACTGGGTTAGTTGAATCGTTTGATTATCAAGCTCGGAGAATCTTTCTTGTTCCTGGTTGATTTTGCTGTTAAGGTTTACTATGGTGTTTTGAAATTCCAGAAGATAATTTGTCATTTCCAGAAGTTCTATTTGGTTATCTCTTATAGTGGCCAGCTAAGCTTTCACTTTGTGTGTTTTCATGACTTGGATGATTTGTGTATCTACTTTCTCATGGATATTGATGTGTCTTTGCCTGTAAGAGTATAAATTCTATGTCTGTTATCGGGTATAGGTCATTCTGGATGGCTTTCATTGCTTTGAATTTTATAAGCCCTTTTGTTGGTGTCGACTCATTAAGGCTTTGGAGATTGCTGGTGTTTTTTTGCTGGTTCTTCCACATCTGTGAGGGACCACTCATCTCTTTTAATTTTTAATTTTGTTATTTTGTAATTGAATAAGCTTGCTACTGTTTGGAGGCAATTATTTTTTATTTTTCCTGACCTGTCTCCTCTGATCTGCCTGGGGGGCAGGACAGCAGTGGCAAGGAAGGGTGGCGATATGGGGGAGAAACCATCTGGAACAGACTGCATTACTGGTGCAGTCTGGTGGGAATGCAGCCAAGACCTTTTCTTTATTTCAGAGTCTTTCTCTTCCATTCTATACAGGCAACAGGGTGGCCTCTTCACCAGACTGAGTGTCTCATCAGCAGGACTGACAGATGACCGGGTGGGTCCCTACAACTCTACAATGACCCAGTACTCTTGGAGGTATGGAGTGGCTTCCTCCCATTTGAATGGGGTGATTCCTTTCACCCAAAAGTAGAAGGGCAGCAATGGGGGGGTTGTTATTTCTTCCTTAGCCCACATGTGGGCAGGACCACCACCAACACTGCAGCTCTGTGCAGTGGTGCCCAACCTCTTATATCTCTTGCTGCTCTGTGGGAGAGGCTATGGCAACAATGCTGGCCCCCTGGGAGCCAGCTTCCTCTGCAGTTCCACTGCAAGGTGGCCAGAGAAATGTCCTGAAGTGGTTGTGTGGACCCTGCTGGGTTATGGGGAGACAAGGAAGAAGGGAGGAGTACCCATAGCACAGACCATTCTTACAGGATGTTTCCAGTTGAGTCTCTCTATGGGGGGATTGGCAGTCATGGCATGGGGTTACTGGGAACTAGGATTCCCCAGCCTCCCCATGGCTCCTGCCAGTGTCTGTATCTCTGTTTAGGATAGTCCTCTGTACCAGGCCAGTGTGGGAAGGATGGAAAGGGCTGTCTTTCCCTTGACTGAGACTGCAGAGGCTTGCATGAAGTATGTCGAGAAGAAAAGCTGTCATTTTCATTCACCCCTTTTGCTTCCAGTGGCACTTTCCAATCTCATTATCTCATGTTGGGGCCAATTTTAAGGATGTGCAGAACTTGGAATTGTCCATCCTCCATGTCCCCAGGTGACTGGCACATCTGATAGGTCTCAGTTTGAATTTTCAGATTGATCATCATCAAAGCCCTAGGTTCATTCCTTCATATAGTTTTTTGTTTGTTCATTTTGTTTTGTTTTTTTGCAGACAACTGCAATTGTGTGATGTCTTCAGTTGACCATCTAGGCCCTCCCCCCACCAGTAATATTTTGAAAGAAATCTTTTTTTTTTCTGAGCTGTAGGTCTCAACAGTGGGCTTAAAATATTCAGTAAAATATGCTGTAAACAGATGTACTGTCATCCTGACTTTGTTATTCCATTTACAGAACACAATCAAAGTAGATTTAGTATCATTCTTAAAGACCCTAGGATTTTCAGAATGGTAAATGAGCATTGGCTTCAAATTAAAGTTATATTAACTTCTAAGAAGACAGTCAGTCTGTCTTTTGAAGTTTTGAAGTCAAGCATTGACTTCTCTTCTCTGGCTATGACAGCTCTAGATGTTTCATCTCCCTTGAAAATATGTTGTTTAGTGTAGCCACCTTTGTCAATACTCTTAGCTAGATCTTCTGGATAACTTGCTGTAGCTTCTTTCTACATCAGAACTTGCTGCTTTACCTTACTTGCTGCTTTACCTTATACTTTTATATTAGAGATGACTTTTTCTTTGAATCTCATGAACCAACCTCCACTAACTTCCAAAATTTTCTTCTGCAGATTCTCTACTCCTCTCTTCCTTTATAAAATTGAAGAGAGTTAGGGCCTTTTTCTGGATTTTCTGGATTAGGTTTTGCCTTCAGAGAATATTTCAGTTGATCTTTCATTTAGACTATTCAAAATTCCTCTTATCAGCTGTTTAGTTTTCTTATTATTTGTTAATTTACTGGAGTAGCACTTTTGGTTTTCTTTAATAATTTTTCTTTTACATTCATAACTTGACTAACTTTTTGGCCCAAGAGACTTCACTTTTGACCTTTAATATATTTTGGCCTTCAATATGCCTTCTTCACTTAGCTTAATTATTTTTAGCTTTTGATTTAAAGTGAGAGGTGTGCAAGTCTTCTTTTTACTTGAACATTTAGAGGCCAATGTAGGAATATTAAGTTACCTAATCTAAACATTTTTGTGTCTCAGGGATTGAGAGGTCTTCAGAGAGAGTGGGAAATGAGAGAACAGCTGGCTGGTGAAGCAGTTAGAACCCACAACATTTAATGATTATGTTTGCTATCTTATATGAGTGTAGTTCTTGGCATCCCAAAACAATTAAATAGTGACACCAAAATCACTGACCACAGATCACCATCACAGAAACAATAATAATGAAAAAGGTTGAAATATTGTGAGAATATCAAAATGTGACAGAAATAAAGTGAGCTGTTAGATAAAATGGTACCAATAGACTTGTTTGATACAGGATTGCCACAGACCTTCAGTTTGTAAAAATACAATATCTGTGAAGCACAATGAAGTGATGTGCAATAAAAGTTGGAGGTATGTCTCTATTTACTTTCTCTTCTCGGCTCTTTGTTGCTCTCATGAGTATGTTCACTGCTCACTTGGACCTTGTGTGAGATACCATGCTTCTTTTTCAAAAATATTTAAAAATTATGCTTCTGAAGTAGATATTGATTTTGTCTCATCCTGTTCCCTTTCACTAGGCCAGTGCACTCATCCCTTTGTCCTGGTGAGAACTAATGTGCCTAGAGATTACAACCAGTTCCCCTCTACCCACTTTTGTGGGTAGGGACAGCATCTGAATCACAGAAGAGTACAAAGGATGATTCTCTTGTCTCAAAGCACAACTAACTAGATGGAATTTTTGTTCCAGAGTGCTAGTGGGGTCAGGTTGAGGCTCCAGCCAAGACCACATCCTTGCCTTTCTTTCTTTCTTGCTGTATCCTGCTTCACACACTCTACTTCCAAAACAATATAAATCACTTTCATGAGAACCTGAATCTAAGACTCTGCTTTTAGCGATCCCTTTTAACATACTCTTAGATTATAAAGTTTAGATATGAAAATCTTTAGGTGTTTAACATGTCAAAATTATTTGAGTAATAGCTACTCTTCCAAGAATTCTTTCAACTTTGCAGAAATTTTAAAATGCTTGTTACATAAAATGGTGATGAGGTAAACAAGTACTAAACAAGAAGAAAAATTCCAGGAATTGTATTTATCTTCCAGTGAGAAGTCTTGCTGAGTTTTCACTACTGCTAAAGAGGCAAGCAAGGAAGTCTGGCTTTTGCATACTTTAAAGAGACTTTCTATAGAAACCTTACCTTTCCTTAGCCTGTTGTAGTTTGAGTTAAAATAAGTTACATAATTATCTTGAAAACCTAATAAAATTAATGATTACAAAACCACTTAATCCAAACAGTTTCTTAAAAGATATACATTACAATTCTATTTACTAATTTTTAAAAAACAAACACATTGGATATTCCTTCCAAAGCTAGACATGGTTATATTTATATTTAATGGAAACACATTTCTCTGGATAATGAGTAACTCATTTCAGAGTGCTATTTGATCCTGTTAAAGGTTTTTGCTAAATTCAAATGCCACATTAATTCACATCAACCCTCTCCTAGTTTGTGCAATAGGCAGTAGTGACATTGATGGTACCCAGAATTCATGCAATGTGATTGCCAGCACATCCCAACAGCTATAAGCACTGAATAGCCAGTAACCCTGCTCTTGTGAAAAAACAGTTGAATGTCTGTTTTACTCATAAATGTATATATATTAATTTTTTCATTCACTTGTAATACTATTTTAAAATCATTAGGAAACACTCTATTTAGAATACTGCTAAAAAAATTTCTTGTTGAGGCAAGCAGTTGATTTTTTTTTTTTTTTGAGTCAGAGTCTCACTCAGTCGCCCAGACTGGAGTGCAGTGGCTGCTCCCGGCCACCGCAGCCTCTGCCTGCTGGGCTCCGGCGATCCTTCTGCCTCAGCCTTCCAAGTAGCCGGAATTACAGGCATGCGCTACCACGCCCGGCTGATTTTTGATTTATTGTAGAGATGAGGTCTTGCTGTCCAGGTGGGTCTCGAACCCGCGGGCTCAGGCAAACCACTCACCTCAGCCTCCCAAAGGCGCGGGATTACAGGCTGAGCCACCGAGCCCGGCTGCAGTTGATTTTTTTAAGAGAAAATAACATTAATCCTTTAATATTATAAAGTAACAACAGCAAAACCTTTTATAATTTATACATATATGTAATATAAGTAATGAACCAGAAATTAAAATTTAAGTCATATCTATTACTAGCTAATATGTGAATCTCCAGGATAAACCTTATGAATGATTTAGACTTGGAAACAATATTCAATATGCAAATTCAAATTAGATATTTTACAGGTCTCATCATGATGTATTCTCTGTCTCCATTAATGGGCACATCAACCACTTGGTTACCCAAGTCTGACTCCTAGAATCTATTTTTACTTTATCTTCTCCTTCTTCTTCTCCTTTAGCTTATACCATAGTATCTGTCACTAATCTCTGCTGATTCTAATATCTAAACATTTCCTTGTGCTTTTATTTATTTGTCTACAATATAAATGTGTATATGCTACTAATTTGCTTAAGGCACATGAAGAACTCCATTCTATTCAGGATTTATTAAAGACAAAATTCCTTGTGTGGCACATAAGACCCTTCACAGTTTGGTCTCTGCCACTTGCCTGTGTTCATTCTTTGTTCCAGGTTATCTGCCATTTGTTCAAGGGGAATGCTGTGCTTTCTCACACATCTGTGTTTTAGCATAACTGGTTACCTCTGGCTGCAGTTTCTTCTATTCCTTTACCTAGTGAGGCACTATTTATCCATTATGACACCATTTAAAGGTTAATTCTTGCATGAGTTCTTCTCTGTCATCTCTGGGCAGAGTTTAGGACTTCTATTATTTTTTTCCTTACAAATTGTGAATTCATCACTTCTAGCACAGAATAATGAGTTTCTTTAGGACCTGATCTGTGTTCTCTTTATCTTTGTATTACCAACATCAAGGCTAGCAAATTGTTAATTACACAACACTCAATAAATATGTGATTTTTGAACAAGTGAATGATTATAGGTTTATAGTATAAACTACAAAACGGTTTCACTGACTATAATTTTTTTTAACACTTTAAGAAATGGGTGGCCTTTTCAGTTACCTATAACCTACTCTAGGTCTTTATAATATAATACCTGACAAATACTAATTAACAAAACATTTTTGGAATAAATTAATAATTGAATAAATGTGGTTCCAGAACCTTGTAAGCAAAAAAGAAATCTGTTAGATTTGTGTGTGTGTGTGTGACTATTTCTGTTGTGTTATTCTTTCTGGATTTAAAAACTTTTTTTTTTTTTTTCATTAATCAGTATTTTTTATTATGGTTTTGTGGGGTACAGTTAAGGGTTAGGTGTACAATGACGTTTCATTCAGGCACCCTGTAGATAAGAAGTGTTTTCCCATCCCCCGACAGATATTTGCTACTGTTAATCCCATCTCCCTACCCCCCATAGTTTCCAGTACCATCAGTCATTTTCTCATAGTATTGCATTGGATGTTCAAGGTCCATTATATGAGTGAGAAACTGTGATATTCGGATTTTTGTTTTTGTGAGAGGTCA
>NW_007233194.1:0-14006 GCF_000164805.1 Carlito syrichta | reverse complement strand
ATATGAATATATGCATATTCAGCATCTATTAGCAATAAGGAGCCCAGTAATCACTCATATTCACACAAAATTTAACAAGGGACATCACATTCATTATCCCGCTTGTGCTGGACTGAGGGTTTCTTAAGAGCAGATGTCTTGTCCATTCCCTCCCTGTACCCCTGCTTCTAGACTGGTGATTGACATTTGCTCAGAACCCCCATATGCCAGTGACTGTGCCAGGTGCTGGGGTTAGAGTGATGTGCTAATGTGTACAATGGGTACATATAAAATAACCAAATGTAAATTGTGGCTAACACTAGAAGGAAAGGGGAAACTCTGAGAGAGAATGAATAGCCATGGACTTAATTTAGATTGAGATGGGGTCAGAGAAGGTCTGTTGGATCTCTGGAATTTCATTTATCTCACTTTTATATCCTATGCCATCTTTTCACTTTCTGTGCTATCCACACACTGAGAATTAAGAAGGTATACCTGAAAGGTGTTGAGAGATTACGTGAGCCTTTCTGATTAGTTACCTGCCTGGTAGACTTATTTCCTCTCTTCCTTCATTTCTTTTATTCATTTGTTTATTCAATTATCAAACATCTATTCAGCACCTATAAGTTGTCATACATTACATCAATGCTAGGAATATGCCAATGAGCAAAACTGACATAGTCCCTGCCTTTGTGAAACCCATGGTCATGTAGAAAGAAGCATATTCATCAAATAATCATGAAATGTCTTATAATGATGGAGAAAAGTGCTCTAAAAGCTGATTCGTGGTTCTGTGTGTTTAACATGGAGGCTTGATCTGGTGTGGGGCTAAAAAGGTCTCTCCAAGGAGGTGACATATGGAGCCCTAAGGGGGGATCAGACATACATTAGGCCAGCATCAGGGCATGGATAGTTCCATAGTCACTTGTAGTCAGGCGTTGATAGGACTGGGAAATCAGTGACCTTCATGTCCACCCTGTAAGGACAGCAGGGATGATTCTGTAACTATAAGATATTTATTAAAGATGAGAAAGAACTGTGGCTTAAGGAGGCTTAGTGAGTCACTCAAGTCCTGTGAAACAGGACAGAAGTGTGTAGATTAAACATCTCTCCAGCATTTTCCACACTCTCCCCGGCCATAGGTAAAGTGTGGCTCTAGGCCAGTTGTGGTAGCTCACCCCTGTAATCCCAGCACTTTGGGAGGCCAAGGCAGGAGGATTGCTTGAGCTCAGGAGTTTGAGATCAGGCTGGACAACATAGCAAGACTTCTCTAAATAAAAAATAAGCCAAGCGTTGTGGCGCACACGTATAGTCCCAGCTACCTGGGAGACTGAGGGGGAAGAAGCCTGAGCCTAGAAGGTCAAGGCTTCGGTGAGCCTTGATTGTACCACTGCACTCCAGCCTGGGTGACAGAGTAAGACCTGACTCAAAAATAAAATAAAATGAAGTATGACCACCTTTAAAGAATCCAATGCCTAGCTGGTTAATCACCGCCAGACAAACTTCAGGCACATGGAACACATATTAAACCCATGATTAGAAAAGATTCTAACCATTTCTCAGGGATAGAAATGAAGGAGAACCTTCAGGTTCTAGTACCTAGTACCTTTCCTCTCTGTAAAGAAAACTAAATATTAGTAGGCTTGCAAACCACTACTGGTCTAGCCACTGCCTGTTTGGCTTCCAAGTTGCTGCTCCTAATTGCTATAAGTGTCATGTCCAACATCAAACTGATAACAGCACATTGGAGATTCTGGGGTCCTTATAAGAACATTTTCCCCCTCCCCTACCTTGGGGAGGTGAATCTCAATCTCTCTCTCTCTCTCTCTCTCTCTCTCTCTCTCTCTCATTTACTTTCTAAATAAACTATATTTTCCAATCTAAAAAAAGGTGAACACTTTTTCTTTTTTTAATTACCATTTTTTACAAGCTAAAGAATACTTCTTTTTTTCATTTTTGTGCCTAGCCTATATTTGGGCAAACATAGGTCCTCTTTTTTAATGCCCCTGGCTCTAGTATCCCTGTCTGTATTTCCATAAACTTAGAATAGCTATGTTGGGCAAAAGAAAGCCCAGATTAAAGCGAAGGCTCACCCCTTGCCTGCTGTGACCACAGGCCATCACTCAGCCTTTCCGAGCTTCAGGCCTCTCTGGGGAGCTGAAATTACAAGGGTGAATGGGATGGAGTCAAAGGACAAAACCTGTGCAAAACACACAGCTGAGGCCCGTCGGGAACACAGTCGGCTCTCACTAAGCCCTGGTTTTCCTTTCATAAGGATCTCCTTTCACAGATGAAGATGTGTGTGGCCCAGGGAGCAAAGAAGCCTTACCTGGCCTTGGACAGTTACCAGAGTCTCAGTTTGGAACCAAGCCTATGTCCCCACATGCTAGAGGCAGGATGCTTCTGCTCAACCACATATTCTTTAGGTAAGAATGCTCATCCAAACTATCCGTGGGAAATGGCATTCACCCCACTGCTTACCTGTGACCTGAATTCCTGGGATCTCAGACGTGAGTCCTTCTTCCCCCAAGCACTCCCTGAGGCACCAGGAATCTTGCTGCTGCTGCAACCTGCAGATGTGTTGGGAGGAAGATGCTCATCACGTTCCGATGCTCTCTCTTCTGGGGCAACCCGTCTTCATGAGTACAGAATGGAAGAGGGAGGAGGGGGAGGAATATGATCTGTATGATCGTTTATCTGGAGCAAACTTGAATTGGTTTCTTCAGGAGGAAAATTTCCTCTGAAGACCAATAGAAAGCAGGAGATAGTACAGTCACTCAGGCGGTCTGAGGGAGGCATGGGATGATGAGAAGGCTTTACACTCCCATCAGGCTTTGAAGTTCTCAAGACTGTTCATTGCTATCACCTATTTTGGTCCTCTCAACAATCCTGTGAGACAGGCAGATAGGGAGTCTTATTCTTAGCTAGGTAAACTGAGTCAGAGGGAAGCTGTATAGGTTGTATAATGCCAAAGCCATTTTTGCATTTATTTATGCATATATTTGTTTCTTCATTCAGCAAATATCTATTGGGTAACTATTATATTATGAGATTGTTTTAAGCAAGGTGAAATATATAAGACACTGTCTCTGGCATCAAGGAACATACATTAGTGAGAAATACCAGAGCACATACATAGGACATTATAAATATAGTATGGTTAGTACAATGATGTAAATATGACAGAAATTAAAGTAAGGGAAAAATAAATAGGAAAAAAATATAATTTAGCCTGAGGAGGAGTGGTAATCAGGGAAGGCTTTCTGGAGAAAGTAACATCCAAGAATTGAAGGTTAAAGAGGAGCAACTAAGATGAAGAAATTGGGGAGACAGAGTAAGCAAATGCCTGGCCTGGAAAACTAGCTTGGGGGGGCAGTAATGAGAAGTCAAAGAGAGCTTGGTCTTGAAGTACCCTGAATGTCTTGCTAAGGACCTTGATTTAGACTGTGGTTAGTGGGGGTAGGGAGTAGTACCGAAAGGTTTTAGGTAACAGAAAAATATGCCTAGTTTCCCTTGTATTTGAACTCAGGGCTTTGATTTTCTGGTGCAACGCTGGTATCCAGCCTTCACAGCTGGGGCCACTTGATCAGCTCTCACCACTGGGTTAAACCTTGCTCAGGACACTGAAAGGCACCAACCCCTCACCAGGGCCACCCAAGAACCCAGGATTGGCTAGCACAGGTAACAAGGCTCCTTGGCTACTTAATCCTCCTCTGATCTGGAACCCTGGTTCTGCTTATTGTACTGTTGTCTTCTCGAGACCCAAACCTCAGCCTGTTCTCGGCCCTTCACAGAACCCTCCTACATGTTCAATACTCTCCATCCAACTGGCTTTAAGTGCCCCCCCACCGCCACCCACCATGGGAATGGCCCCGATGATTAATTTCTGCTATCATACCATCCCTTCCTTTAGCCCGGGGGCCTAGAGCCTGGATCAAGAATGCTTTCCTCTCACAAACCTGGTCTCTATACTTTTCTCAGATTCTTACTTACCTGACTTCTTTTGAATTTTTACATTTTTTTGTAGAGACAAGGGTCTCACTATGTTGCCCAGACTAGTCTTGAACTCTTGGTCTCAAGTGATTTGAGATGAAGAAGAACTGTGACTTAAGAAAGCTTAGTGAATTGCTCAAGTCTCTTGAAACAGGGCAGAATTGTGCAGATTGAAAGTGTCTCTAGCAGGTTCTGCACTCTCCCAGGACACACTTAAAGTATGGCTATCGGCCAGTTGTGGTAGCTCAGGCCTGTAATCCGAGCACTTTTGAAGGTCTAGGTAGTAGGATTGCTCAAGTTCAGGAGTTTGAGACCAGCCTGGGCAACACAGCAAGAACTTTTCTCTACAAAAATCAAAAAATTAGCCTCCTATATTAGCATCTCAAAGTTCTAGCAATTACAGGCATGAGCCACTGCAACCGGCACCTGACTTTCTAGCTTACACACAAGCCCCCTCCTCTGAAACACGACTCAAATGCCCTCACCCACACCCCTTTCATTTATCCTAAATTGCCCCACACACCAGCTTCACTGTGATCTGACAGCACCTCCCTTTTCCATTTTTACCCCAACCACAAAACTAGAAGTCTTCAGGGAGACCCAGAGAGAGAACAGAGGGCAGAGCCACCATCCATCCCCAGGTCATTCAAAGAACAACTCAGGCAGTAGCCTGGAGCGAGGGAAAGGATCCTTTGGCATCTGGGGAGGCAGAAAACAAGAAAATCAAGTTCCAAGCATAGGTACAGTCTCTTCCAGTCAAGATGGACTTAAGAAAGATTTTCCCAGTGATGGGGATTTTAAGGACAGCTCAATAATCACCAACCCTGTTCTCTAATGCCTAAAGGGCCACCCCTCCTTCTACCAATGATCTTCGTTGAGACAGATTCTTTGTTGGGGCCATACTTCAGTTTGGCCTAAACATTCCTTGGAGAATGTTTAGGAAGTTCCTAAACATTCTCCAAAGCCCATCTGTGTACTTCCTTGCAAAACCCAGTTTTAGCAAAGAGTCCTGCTAAGTCAGTTTAGTAAGGACCTCACAGCCTCGACCTTTGATCACCTTCCATATCTGATCAAGTTCCTCATCCTCCACCATCCCCAGGTGATGAATGATCACTCTGGCCTGTTTCATCGTGAAGCCTATTAGGTCAGTTTAGCCAAAAGTTCCCCTTCCCTGATGTTTCTTCTTAGTAATTTTCCATCCACCGACCTCCACATCACTCTTTGGCTATGCATTCCCACTTACTCATGCTCTGTTTGGAGTTTAGCCCCATCTCTCTCCCCGACTGCAAGACCCCTATCATAGTGGTCCTAAATAAAGTCTTCCTCACTGCACTTGTTTAGCAAGTATCACTGAATAATTGCTTGTTAAACAGTTGTACCGGGCTCGGTGGCTCAGCCTGTAATTCCATGCCTTTGGGAGGCTGAGGTGAGTGGATTGCCTGAGCCCGCGGGTTCGAGACCCGCCTCGGCAACTTGGCGAGACTTCATCTCTACAATAAATCAAAAAATCAGCCAGCGTGGTAGCACGCACCTGTAGTTCCAGCTACTTGGAAGGCTGAGGTGGAAGGATCGCCGGAGCCCAGCAGGTCGAGGCTGCAGTGGCCGGGAGCAGCCACTGGACTCCAGTCTGGGTGACAGAGTGAGACTCCAACTCAAAAAAAAAAAAGTTGTAACGATACCACAATTCCTCAGGGAGGTGAAAGGATTGAGCCTCTATCCAGCATTCTCCCTATCTGGGCCTTCTCCCGAGAGCAAGGCAGGAGGAGGGAACGTGCTGGGGAACAGGGGACCACAAGGGCAGATGAGAGCAGCTGTCTCCTGGAGCTAGAGATAAGCACAAGTTGAGGCTACAAAATACTTTGAACCTCAAAGGAAAGGGAGCAAGTAGGAGTTAGAGTAAAAAGAAAATCACAAGGAAGTGAATCAGAGGAATCATGTTCTATCACCTACACAGTCACTAATTTGTTATGTCAGCTGGGTACGTGACCATGCCCTCGGAGCCTCAGTTTCCCCATCTGGCAAGCGAGGGGTATGGGTGTCACAGGCTGCCCATCTGGCTCTGACGTTGTCTGCAGCCCTCATTTCATTCCCTGAATCTGCTGTCCTTCCCTGCCCGCCAACCCCAAGAGAATGTACCAGGCCAGCCGTAACGTGCTGTGGGGCCTGGAGCACAGTGATTTACTGCAAGGCTGTGTGGATACCCCATGGTACCTTTGGAACAAGCTCACCATCCACAATCTTGAGTGCCATCCTTATTGGCCTCATGGGAGAAATTTGTTTCTTCCCTGCCCTTCGAATCTCAGCACAAGGTGAAAAGCTCCAGCTACTCTCCCTGGGCTATGCGAGATCTAGATCTCAGAAGACAGGGACACATCTATTTCAAGGCTGACTTCAGGCAGAGGAGAAATGGCTGGCCCCATAGATAGTGGCAGTGGAGACTGTTCACTCATTCCACAAATCTGTCTGAGATCCTACTATGCTCTCCTCTTACCCCACTGAAGCCATTCTCCATTGAGGCTCCCTTGCCTGGAATGCTTCTGCCCTTTTCTAACCTCTAAGATGTCTTTTATCATTCAGGTTCCCCTACAGACACCATCTCCCCTGTGAAGTCTTTCCTGATATGCCCACGAAGCTAACTGCCCCTCTGCCCCTGCCCAGGACATGCCAAAACCCACGCTACACACACCTGTCTCTCTGATCATGGTTGATGTGTGCATCTCTCCTTCATCTGTGATTGCAAGCTCATCGAGCTGAAGGAAGATAGCATCTGTCATTGATTGCGACTGGCATCTTGTATCCTTGTGGCCCTCGTGCATGTCTTCTCAAGCAGAGGAAGACAAAATAAGACAATCTGAATAGTATATTTGCTAATTCAGTGGCTGCTCTCAGCTAACATTTTTGAGTGGATTTTTTTCCTGCAGCATAAGACCAGCTCTCTCTCTCCAGGCCTATGGCTTTAAGTATCAATTCTTGGCTTATTCTCTTACCCCTAAAACTTGTACACTGAGCTACAGCATCTCTATCCTGCTAGCTGCCTAATACCCATCTCAGATGCAAGTGTCCAGTAAGTAAGAGGAGCTCAGAGAGGAGTGTCCTGGCAGAGCAGTGGGGGTTCCTCAGCTCAGGTGACAGCTGGTGACAAAGGCCAGATTGGAAACGAAGACTGATCAGCCAGGTCCCAAGTGTGGGCATGGGATCTTCATGCTTAGACACAGAAAAAAATCAGGACCTAATTGATCCATAATCTTTATGAAAGCAGGAGAAACACACTCCTTACATAATTGGTATATAAATCATTCCAGATATGAGTCATGATTGCCAGGACAGGCAATTTATTTTAAATACTGGAGACTTTTAAAGCCCAGTTTAGTTGTGCTTAAAATCTCCTCTGAAACTGGAACATACTAGTCTGCTAAGAAATGAGTTCTCAGGCACCAGAGACATTCAGTCTAAGCCTGGTGGGCTACATGGCAGGGATGTTAGAAGATTAAGTCGTAAGACCAAGGTTGGACTGGATATGCTCAAAGAGACATTCAGTGGTTTGACTTTAACTTGCTATTAACAATAACAAAAGTAATGGAGGGGCCAATGATGCTGAAAATGAAGATTCTGCTGTTGCCACTGTAACCGATGACACAACAATGTTGGCTAATGTTTATTGAGCTCTACCCATGCCCGATTATGAGCACTTTCAAGTAGTTACTTGCTATACATCCATTCTCAGTTAATTCTCAAAACAAGTTGAAGAAGTATTAGCAAATTAAGAAATAAAGGCATAGAGAACTTTAAAAATATACCTAAAGTCACACAGCTACTTAGGAAGCAGCAGGACAGGCATTCTCACACAACTCTATTTGGTATTCTCTTAGACGTAAGCCTATGGGCTCAATTTTATGGATGCCACTGCAGAATACATATTCTTCTTTGGGTCCTGAAAATATATATTCTTCATTGGGTCCTTGAATGGAGTTAAGGAAAAAATAGTGTAAGCAGACATCCTGAACACAGGATACGCTGACTACTCATGCATAAATGCACACAAGTATGGCATTTATACAGGTGCATTCGAACACCCAACCATAACTCAAAAGATATGAACTCCAGTGTGAAATCAGTTACCGCCTTGCTGTGTGACCCACGTATATTGTTTTCCCTTTTCTGTACAACTTCAGGGTAATCAATAAAAAGGGGAAATTGGATTATCTCTGAAATCAGTTCCTTAAGTATTTAGGTATTCATGGAATCTCAATTTCATCTATTCATCCATCCCTCTATATTTAGAAGTAAATAGCAAGTAAAGTATCTCCTTATGTGAACTTAAACAAAATACAAATTCAAAAATCCTCAAGTACTTCCTCAAACCAACAGGGATTTTCAGGCTCTGGGTCAAATGAAGAAACGCAAGGTGCTTCCAAATAACAGACCATAAACTCTCAAGAACTCATTTGTTTCTCCCCTAAGATCCCCAAGGAGTAAAAAGAAAAATATGGTTCCTAAAATTGTTTGTTCATTCTTTTTTTTTTTTTTGAGTTGAAGCCTCACTCTGTCACCCAGGCTAGAGTGCAGTAGCATGCTCACAGCCACCAAAGCATTGACCTGCTGGGCTCAGGTGATCCTTCTGCCTCAGTCTTCCAAGTAGCTGGAACTACAGGCATGTGCTACAACACCTGGCTAATTTTTCATTTATTGTAGAGACACAGTTTTGCCAAGTTGTCCAGGCTAGTCATGAACCCCTGGGCTCAGGCAATCCTCTCTTCTCAGCATCCCACAGTGCTAGGGTTACAGGCTTGAGCCATCACTCCCGACCACTTGTTCATTATTGAATGCAGTCTCTACTATGTTTCCTAGTCAAAATTAGTGGTTTTGTACCTATATACTAAGGGTAGGAGGTGTTCAGAGTATCACTACAACCTTCTGCAGTTAATCACATTTCATTCTCTTTTACAGGTTTTGTTAGAGAACACTGCTTCCTTGAAGACTGCCACAGTTATGAGGAATGTCTTCTAAGTCAAAAACATGTCCACGGTTAGTTTTTTCTAGATGTCAATAAATTTTTATTAAAAGAAAAAACATTTTAAAAAAAATCACTAGCTGGTTTTCTGATTAACTACCTAGAATATCTGATTTCCTATGTGAGTTCATATCATGAATCCGCCAGAGGATTCTTTCCATTCAACTTCGGTCTCCGTTGGGAGGTGCAGAAACAAACTTGCCCAGGTCTGCCACCTTCTGGTCATGAGACCTTGAGCGTGTTCCTCCACCTGTCCCAACTTACACCACCTCTTTTGGAAAATTTTACTGATAATGAAAATGGGCCAGTTTACAGTGAATCCAATTAAAACAAATCCTAAAATTGCATACTAAGCAGAAGAGGTACAATTGGGACTTCAACTTAAAAACAAAAGCAATATCTTTGAAAATAAATCATTTCCAGATTGTAGTTAGGGTATTGTTAACACTATGCTAATTTTACAAAGCAACGAGGAATAAATCAAGTATGGTCTGCTGTGTTGGCATGCTTCTTCCAAAAAAAAAAAAAACAAATCTAGACGTAATCTTTTTTCTTCATGTTTAACTTTCACAGTTAATCATTAATAGAGTCATATTTTTAAAAATATTTAAGAGTAATCAAAATTTTTCCAAAGGCCTCTCATAGTTTTTAAATTAAATACTTTATTTGAAAGAGTTTATAGTGTTTAATGCTCAGTGATTCAATTGTTAACTGTAAAAATTTAGATAAGTCCTTATTTTTTTTTTTGAGGGTGGAAAGAATTGTCCTTTTTTGCAATATTTTGGAGACAGTTCACTCTTCTTTTAGAAAGAAGGGGAAAACATTGCTTGACTGTCATTAAAAGAACAGGGCCCCAAGAATTTATGAAAGCAAGTAAGATCATGCAATACTATATTCAAGTCGGATAGGTCCTTATTTGCTTACAACTCAAGCACCTTTTCAACATGGTCAACAGCATCATGAAATCATTATCTTTACTATAATTGGCAATTTTACTTTACAACTACTTTGATTTAATTTGCTTGTATTATTTAATGTTTATAATATCTATTAATTATCATCAAACTAGTCAACAAAAATATTGATATGACTGGAGTTAATTTTACAAGTGGTAAATTCATTAGTGAATATTCTCTTCTTCTTTTTTTTTTTTTTTTTTTTTTTGAGTTGGAGTCTCACTCTGTTGCCCAGACTAGAGTGCAGTGGCACACTCCCGGCCACCTCAGCCTCAACCTGCTGGACTCCCGCGATCCTTCTGCCTCAGCCTTCCAAGTAGCTGGAACTACAGGCGTGTGCTACCATACCCGGCTAATTTTTTGATTTATTGTAGAGATGAGGTCTCACCAAGTTGCCCAGGCAGGTCTTGAACCTGCAGGCTCAGGCAATTCACTCACCTCGGCCTTCCAAAGCACAGGATTACAGGCTGAGCCACCGAGCCCGGCCTATTCTCTTCTTTAAAAAAAAAAAAACAACAACTCAACAAATCATTTTTGTTCCTATGTGCAACCTCAAAATTCCATGGCCTTGGATGACCTTCCACTCTCAGCTGAACTCTCCACCTTTAGGTCTTTCCACAAATGTTACCTCAATGAAGACTTTTGTGACAATCTAGTCCAGTTATATTCCCATGTACATTCATTGCCTATATCCTTTTTCTGCTTTGGTTCCTTTCTAGCACTTAACAACACCAAACATGTAGGCATACCTCACAGATATTGTGTGTTTGGTTCCAGACCATCACAATAAAGTGAATATTGCAAAAAAGCAAGTCACACAATTTTTTATGTGTCCCAGTGCATATAAAAGCTATGTTTACATCATGCTGTAGCATATTAAGTATGCAATAACATAATATCTCAAAAGTATGCATACCTTAAATTAAAAATACTTTATGGCAGAAGAACAAAATCATGAACTTCACAGCAACCTGGATGGACTTAGAGTCTATAATACTGAGTGATCTTTCACAGAAACAAGAACTGAGTATCACAGGTTCTCACTCATAAGTGGACCTTGAACAATTATCATGATACAATAAGGAAAGGATTGGCAGTAGCAGGAAACTGCTGGGAGGGGGGCAGGGAAGCGGGATTGGCAGTAGTGAGAATCTGCCTGGGGAAGGGGGGGCACACCTCATCAACAAGGGTACTTGCATAATGAACATTTGTATACCTAACCCTGAATCATACCCCACATCTTTAAAATAAAAAAATTAAAAGTTAAAAAAAAAAGAACTGAAAAATAAATAAATAAAAATACTTTATGGCTTAAAAAATGCTTCAAATCACGTGAACCTTCAACAAATTGTAATCTTTTGGCTGATGAAAGGTCCTGTCCCTATGTTGATTGCTGCTACCGATCAGGGTGGTGGTGGCTGAAGGTTGAAGTGCCTGTGACAACTTTTTAAAATCAGACAACAATGAAGTTTGCTGCATTGATGGACTCTTCCTTTAACAAAGGAATTCTTTGTAGCATGCAATGCTGTTAGATAGCATTTTCCCCACAGTAGAAAATCTTTTGAAACTGGCGTCAATCCTCTCAAACTCTGCTGCTTTATCAACTAAATTTATGGAATATTCTAAATCCCTTATTGTCGTTTCAACAATGCTTACAGCATCTTCACCAGGAACAGATTTCATCTCCAGAAACCACTTTCTTTGCTCATTTATAAGAAGCAACTCTTCCATTCAGGTTTTAATATGAGATTACAGCGATTCAATCACATCTTCAGGTCTCACTCCCAATTCTACTTCTCTTGCTATTTTTTTTTTTTTTTTGAGTTGGAGTCTCACTCTGTCGCCCAGACTGGAGTGCAGTGGCCGCTCCCAGCCACCGCAGCCTCCACCTGCTGGGCTCCAGCCATCTTTCCGCCTCAGCCTTCCGAGTAGCCGGAATTACAGGCGCGAACTACCACACCCGGCTAATTTTTTGATTTTATTGTAGAGATGAGGTCTCGCTGCCCCAAGCGGGTCTCAAACCCGCGGGCTCAGGCAATCCACTCACCTCAGCCTCCCAAAGGCGCAGGATTACATGCTGAACCACAAAACCCGGCTTCTCTTGCTATTTCTACCACATCTGCAGTGACTTCCTCTACTTAAGTCGTGAACCCCTCAAAGTCTCCATAAGGATTAGAATCAACTTCTCCCAAACTCCTGCTAATGTTACTATTCTGTCCTCCTCCCGTGAATTCTGAATATTTTTAATGACACCTAAAATAACGAATACTTTCCAGAAGATTTTCAATTTACTTTGCCCAGATCCATCAGAGGAATCACAATCCATGGCAGCTATAACCTTATGCAGCGTATTTCTTAAATAATTACTCTTGAAAGTTGAAATTACTCCTTGATCCATGCGCTACAGGGTGGATATTGTGTTATCAGGCATTAAAATAACATTAATATCCTTGCATATCTCCATCAGAGCTCCTGGGAGAGCAGGTGCATTGTCAATGAGTAGTGATATTTTGAAAGAAATCTTTCTGGGCAGTAGGTCTCAACAGTGGGCTTAAATTATTCAGTAAACACTGCTGTAAACAGATGTGCAGTCATCCAGGCTTTGTTGTTCCATTTATTTGGCATAAGCAGAGTAGATTTAGCATCATTCTTAAGGGCCCTAGGATTTTTGTAATGGTAAATGTGCATTGGCCTTAACACAAAGTCACCATCTATATTAACTACTAACAAGAGAGTCAGCCTGTCCTTTGAAGCTTTGAAGCCAGGCATTGATTTGTCCTCTCAAGCTGGAAAGTCCCAGATGACATCTTCTTCCAGTAGAAGGCTGTTTTGTCTACAATGAAAATCTGCCATGCAGTATAGCAACCTTTATCACTGATCTTGGTTAGATCTTCTAGATAACTTGCTTCTCCATCAACAATTGCTGCTTTACCTTGTGCTTTTAGATCATAGAGATAGCTTCTTTCCTTAAATCTCATAAACAAACCTCTGCTAGCTTCAGTCTTTTTTTCTGTGGCTTCCTCACCTTTCCCAGCTTTCACAGAATTAAAGAGAGTCAGAGTCTTTCTCTGGAGTAGAGTTTGGCTTTAGGGAATGTTGTGGCTGATGTGATCTGTCCAGACCATTCAAACTTTCTCCCTATCAGCCAAAAGGCTGTTTCACTTTCTTATCATTCATGTGTTCACTAGAATGGCTTTTTAAATGTTCTTCGAGATCTTCTGCTTTGCATTCACAACTTGGCTAACTGGTACAAGCTTCCAGCTTTTGACATACCTTCCTCACCAAGCTTAATCCTTTCCAGTTTTTTATTTAATGTGACAGTCATGC
Source organism: Carlito syrichta (assembly GCF_000164805.1). Classification (NCBI taxonomy): domain Eukaryota; kingdom Metazoa; phylum Chordata; class Mammalia; order Primates; family Tarsiidae; genus Carlito; species Carlito syrichta. Next base: position 740 of record NW_007233194.1, on the reverse strand, counting down.
AAGTCTTTCTTTCACTTGAACACATAGAGCTCATTTGTGGAGTTTTTAATTGGCATAATTGTGGTATTGTTGTGTCTAGGGAATAAGGAAGACCAAGGGGAGTGAGAGAGAAGTGGGGACAGCCAATTGGTAGTCAGAACACATATAGTATTTATTGATTAAGTTCATCATCTTCTATGCGTCTGGGTCATGGTGTCCCAAAACAATTACAATAGTAACATCAAACATTATTGATCACAGAGCACCATAACAAATATCACAATAATGAAATTACCAAAAAGTGACACATAGAAATAAAGTGAACACATGCTCTTGGAAAAAATAATACCACTGGACTTGCCTCATGCAGGGTTGCCACAAATCTTTAATTTCTGAAAAACACAGCATCTGAGGTACATAATAAAACAAGGTGTGCCTGCCCTGTATCTTTTACTTATTTGTTTATTGTTTGTCTCCTCCTCTGTCCCCACTAGAATGAAATCTCTATGAGGGTAGAGAGCTTGTCTGTTTTATTCTCTGCTTATCAGCATTACCTAGAACTATACTTGGCTAGTACTGTATACAGTAGGGGCTTAAAAGTATGTGTTAGTTGAATGAATGAATGTATGTTCAAATGAGAAGACCTTTAATATCTCAAGGGTTAGAGAATGTTGCTTGTAGAACAAGGGTTATGGGTCTTATGCCTTAAACTAGGGGAGACAGATTGCATTACAGCTTTTTTAGTGGCTGCCTGGAGCCCT
>NW_007233193.1:0-11078 GCF_000164805.1 Carlito syrichta | reverse complement strand
TCCTCCCATATGACCCTGCAATCCCCCTACTGAGAATATACCCTGAAGAACTCAAATCACTCTATAAAAAAGATACCTGCACATGAATGTTTATCACAGCATTGTTCACAATAGCAAGAACCTGGAACCAACCACGCTGTCCATCGAAAGAGGACTGGATTTAAAAAATGTAGTACATATACACGATGGAATACTATGCAGCCATAAAAAAGAACAAAATCATGAATTTTGCAGCAACCTGGATGGAACTAGAGTCTATAATACTGAGTGACCTCTCACAGAAACAAAGATCTGAGTATCACATATTCTCACTCATATAGTGGACCTTGATCATCCAACGCAGTACCATAAGAAAATGACTGACAGTGGTGGGAAACTATGGGGGGGATGGGACAGAAGTAAACATCTGTCTGGGGATAGGGAGACACCTGTTATCAACAAGGTGGCCTAAGTGAAGCATATTTGTATACATAACCCTTAACTATACCCTACAATATCAAAATAAAAAATATTGATTAAAAAAATCCACAGCATAGTTATAAGAAATTTCTTTCCAAAAAGGCCATTAATGATGATGATGCGGAGGAAACTTTTCTCTTCACTGCAGCCTCGGCTCCCCCGGATTATAATGACTCTGATAAATTATCTCCACAGGATAAAGCTGAACCTGAGGCAGAAGCTGCTAGGTATCATATCAGTGCTCCTATGGCCAACCCTGCCCCTTCCCTCCCACAGGCTGCTCTTTTCAATGCTAAAGTCCTAAATCCAAAAAATTTGCCTAGTAATGCCGGTAATGCCCCTGCAGCTCCTGTCTTTCCTCTCAGTATGCAGGCAGTACGAGCTGAAGCCAAAAAAGAAGAAGATTTTAGTTTCACAACTTGTTTCCTGATACAATTTTATCCAGATGCTAATGGAGTGGATCGAGCTCACTGGGAACTCTTGCCGTATAAATCGGTAAGAGAGTTATGGGAGGCAAGCTCAAAGTATGGTTCTCTTGCACCTTATACAATTACTATTTTAGATCAATTTGCCTCTTGATAGATGACTCTTGCAGATTGGCAGCAATTAACCAAAGTTTTTTGTCCGGAGGTGCTTATTTGCTGTAGAAAACCGAGTATGAGTATCACATTAGAATTCAAATGGACCAGAATTTAAATCGACCTGCTGGGTCATTCATTATTTCTCATGATATGCTCTCTGGGACTGGTATGTAAACCCAAATGGCTAATCAAATTTCTCTACACAAAGATGTTTTGCTTCAGATAAATCATTGTGCTTTCACTGTGTGGAAAAAATTAGCAGCAGACATGACTCAGTATTCTTCTTTATCTGATATAAAACAAAAGGCTGAGGAAAGTTATGAGGACTTTGTTTCCAGACTCACTATGGCTGTTAATCGGGTAATTACTAACAAAGAAACAGCAGAAATTCTTATCAAGCAATTGGCTTTTGGAAATGCTAATAATACTTGTCAGGCTTTGCTTAGACCCATACGCAAAACTAGCGGGTTACTGATTTTATCCGCCAGTGCGTGGACGTAAGCCCAGCTATTATGCAAGGGATGGCTTTGGCCACAGCATTGAAGGGAGAAACCTTTTTTCAGATCACTCAAGGTATGCAGGGCGCAGGTAAACAGAAAAATGTTTTAGTGCAATCATGTTATGTGTGTGGACAAATCGGGCACATTAGTAGAAACTGCCCCACTAACCTTAATGTTACCTCTTACTGCATCTCTTTCTAAGGTTTTCCTTTAAAAGTTGAGAATACTGAAATAAAGCCTGAACTTAGTTACACTTTTCCTTTTCTTATAGGAACTCAAGCAATAATAAGCAAAAATATATAAGTAATATGAGTAATATAAGTAATATAAGCAAAAGCAAATAAGTAATGTGTAATATAAGTAATATAAGTAAAATAAGTAATATAAGCAATATAAGCTATATATATAAACAATAGAAGCTATATATATATAAGCAATATTAGCAATATTTAAATAAGTAATATATATAAGCAATATAAATGATATATAAGTAATATAAGTAAAAGTATATTAGTAATAAGCAAAAGAATATCTCATTACAGTCTTGCTTTAATTGTGGTCAAGTTGGACACGTTAACAGAGATTGTCCAGCAAGCAAGTTATGGCCGGCTTACATAGTACACCATCACCATTTACTGGGGCCACTCGACCACAAACCTTGTGTCCCAAATGCCAAAAAGGCTTTCATTGGGCAAAAAAGTGTCGATCTAAATTTCATAAAAATGGCACTCCTTTAAATCAACAGCAAGCCACCCTGGCTCAGGGAAACTTTCAGAGGGGCCAGCCCCAGCCCCACATGACAATAGGAGCGCAGCTTCCACCATGAACCCGTTCATTCCTTCTGCTCCATCGCAGAACTCATCCGAGCCACCCCTGGGAGTACAGGACTGGGCTTGTGTTTCTCCACCACAACAATGTAAACTCTGGATGTTCCAGTAACTCCAATTTCTACGTGAGTAAAGGGCACTCTCCCGGAAGGAATAGTGGTTATAATATTAAGCAGAAGTTCTTCGTCTTTACAAGGAATTTCCATTATTCCTGGAGTGGTGGATTCGGATCACACAGGAGAAATCCAGGTGCTTGTTGCTCCCCCTAGCAAAACAGCACAGAAAATAGCCCAGTTGCTACTCTTGCCTTATCACAAAGCAGGTAAAACTTTAACTAATCTGCCTAGAGGTGACTCTGGATTTGGCTCTACTGATGTTGCTTTCTGGGTTCAGGAGGTTACTAATTCTAGACTTCTAAAGGATTTATTTATACAAGGAGTTAAAATTACAGGCTTGTTAGACACAGGAGCTGATGTTTTTTGTATTGCCAGGAAGGATTGGTCTGCCTCATGGCCAACTTGTATGGCTCCTTTGGGACTTATAGGCATTGGTTGAATACCCTCAGCAGTCAAAATTTCACAGATTTTAAGTTGGACAGATAATGAGACTTCAGGAACTTTTTGCCCATATGTTATTCCATCTATCTCCTTTACATTATGGGGAAGAGATATTCTCTCACAAATGGGCACACTTTTATATAGCCCTAGTGACAAAGTTTTAGCACAAATGCTGCAAATGGGCTATGTTCCCTTTAAGGGACTTGGTAAAGACAGACAGGGAATACAAAAACCAGTCTGAGTGAATGAAAAAACAAACCGAGCTGGCATTGGCTATTCAAATTTACCCTATAGATCAGTGTTGTTAAGGTTGCATGTCAATAAGCCACTTTGGGGTAAAGCAATGGCCTATACCATCTAAGAAGCTTAAAGCAGCAAAAGATTTGGTGCAACAGCAACTAAAAACTGGCCTATAATTGTCATAAAGAAAAAATAAACAAAACAGAAATACTTAGACTTATGCATAAGGTGAAAATGCAGATGTATTTTGCTTTTAATTAATGAGAAAGAACTTGAAAAATATGTTGACAGGTATTTGGAGGATGGTAATTCACAAAGAAATTTTTTTACATATAATTCATTATAAAATTAAATAGGAATTTATTTTGTGTATTTAAGTTACAATTTTTCTCATACAAAGGTACCTTATCCACAGTTTTATATACAGTTTATCAATTGATTAAGGCAGGGAGGAAACTGAGAACAAAGAGGTTTAATGAGCATGAGAAAATCAGTGGGGAAATTTTCAAACTGAGTATGAAAGCCTACAGATTCTAAATACTGCTATGGAAGAATTTATGCTGTCTAATGACTGTAGTTCTATCATTTCATTTTAAAAGTATACCCTTGTATCCTCAGCCAAAATAAGTAATGTTAGTGCCATGGAGAATGAATTGTGAGGAAGCAATTTTATAACTCTAGGGCATGGCTAAAATCTAATATGGCAAGCACTAGAAAACATAGCATTCTGATTAAGGATGGTCTGGATTGGCTCTCCTGGTCACTTAAATTATCCCAAGAGCTATCTCATTACTGGGAAATGCTCACATGGGATGAGAATCCCATTTATTCCCATGCATGCAGCTTTACTTCTGCAGGGGAATGTTAGGAGGGGACTGCTAGATGCCATGCTCTACATTACTCACAGACTATGCCTTCAATAACATATATCTCAGAAGCCACAAGTGATCTGAGTCATAGAAAAGGGAACTTTTAAGGAAAAAATGTAGCTTAAACATAATTTACCTCATCTGCCAAGGACATTATCATTTCTTAATTATTGCATGAGCCACATTTTGCATAATGATTAAATTCAGACTAATTAAGGTTTAGATGTTTCAAGGTTGTTTATTGAAGCAATTATTCTCTTAAGTTAAAAGGGTTATAGGGAATATCTTCATAGCCATTGTCATAGGGAAAATACAGTTGGCAGTTTATCTTAAAACATTTCACTAATAATGAATTATCTTATCACATTATCTACTAGAACCTTATTATTAAATATGTGGTTTGCAGATCAGCAGCTTGGGCATCACCTGGGAAGTTGTTAAAGATATTAAAAAGTCAGAAACAGTCTCATTTCTGATCCTTTGTACATAACCTGGGTCCACTGAATCAGACCCACTAAATCAAAATCTGCATTTCAACGACATTCTCCAGGGTGCATGTCAACATTTGAAGTTTGTAAAGACTGGAACATAATAGGATATTCATTGAAACCAAGCCCTCTTTATTCAGGAGGATCATGTTTTCCAATGATAGCAGTGCCTTCAAAACTGCATCCCACAACACCTAACCCCAGACTCCAGACTTCTCACCCCCTCCTCAACCCCATATGTACTTGGAAAACCTATTCAAGTTTCCACATGGTTTAATAGGTCTCTTCTCTAGGGGGTGACTGGGACAAAAGAATGTTAAAAATTCTGTTTTTCTATGATAAATTTCTCTCAAGTTTATACCTCAACACTGACATTACGTTGCAGTACATAGCGTCTTTTGAAAACTGCTAGTCTTCATACTGTCTCTTCCTTCTCCCCTACTCTTTTACAGACCATTCAGTTACATATTTGTGCTAGCATGGAGCATTCTGCCCTTCCTTGGTCCATTCCCTTTACTAACAGCCACTGCTTCCCATGCCCTTATGCCCAAAGTTTACTTCACCTATTCAGTACCTGACTGCCTAATTAGGCATGTCCAGCATCCCTGACAATGGTCTGGCATACACGTCTAAATCTTTCCAGCAATTTTGCTCCCAATTTAACATTTTTCACTCCACAGGAATTCCCTCCAATTCACAAAGTCAAGCCATAGTTGAAAAAGCTCACCAAACTTTAAAAAATCAAATAACTAAATTACAAGATTGGGAGTTCAAGTATAGTTCTCCCCACCATATTTTAAATCATTCCTTGTTTGTTGTAAACCATTTAAATTTGGATTCATCAGGCAATTCAGGTATGGCTAGACATTGGAACCTGGATGAAAGAATTAAACCTATGGTAATATGGAAGGATCTCATTACAGGAAAATGGGAGGGCCTGCTTTATTTCATGCTCAGCTTCTTGCTTAATGTCTACCTTTAAGTCTCTTAGTACAGAAATCCCTTATCAGGACAATATCAAGGATGGTTGGTGACTGAAGATGTTAATGCCTGGAGGAACTGACCCTGGTCATGCGACTAGAGCTTTACCACCTTTCAACGTACCTGCTTGCCCCTTCAGTGATACGGAAAAGGACTGGTCACTTGTCCAGTGAGATACTGGCTTCCTAAAATGGAGAGACTGTGCTTATAACTCTAAGGTGGACTATCCTGTACCTGGTAAAAGACTATATATTAGTGACTGAGGTTTGTAATGGCTCTACACTTGCCACAGCTAGGTGACATTCCAATGGATGGGTGCCTCCAGTACTGTCCATCAAGTACGGCATATGGCAGATTATTCAGCCTCTTCTATGGAGAGCTCTCACAGCCCTTCAACCAACCTGTCTAGATCTGTTGGACAAACTCAGCTATACCATATTAGAGCATACTTGCAATCCCCTTATATATTTCTTATTTGGAATGAATATCAAACTGTTAAAATTATTTATCGTGAAATGTTTATAAGATATCTTGTACTGAATGCAATTTAACTAATTGTTTAACCAACGCCTTTTATGAGAAAATTGTCATTCTTAAGCAAACCCCTTATTTGATGATCCCCGTATCTTTGTCATTCCATTGATATGATGAATATGGTTTACAGACATTGTATGAGGTTAATGCTGTGTTAGAAAGACAGAAAAATTTTTTTAGCTACTTTAATTTTAGGAATTACAGCATTAATAGCTATTGCTACTTCAGTAACAGTTTCAGCTGTAGCTCTATCTAAGGAAGTTCATACAGCTACCTTTGCTGATCAGTTATCTAAGACTGTTTCTATTTCATTAGCTACTTAGGAGATTATAGATCAAAAGTTAGAAAGTAAAGTTAATGCTTTAGAGGAGGCAGTTTTAGCAGTAGGACAAAAGCTTGTAACTTTAAAGATAAAATTGGCTCTCCGATGTCACTCTGAGTTTAAGTGGATTTACCTCACTCCTTTGGAAGTGAATAAATCTGTTCATACTTGGGACAAGATAAAGAATCATATCCTTGGAATTTGGAATCATTCGGATTTGAGTATAGACCTTACTAAATTACATGAAGAGATACAGGACATGACTATTGCTGAAAAGCAGTTCAGTCCTCTGAATTGTCTAGTTCCATATTTAATAACTTATCGTTTGTTAATCAAAAGTCATTGATGTCTATACTCATTAATATGGGAATTTGCAGGACAGTGATTCTTGTGTTGCTATGCCTACTCCAGTTATTTTCAGAGTACTGAAGAAGAACATTTCTCAGCTCAATGCTGAGTTTCATGGTTTTGTGCAAAAAATAAAAAAGGGGGAGATGTTGGGAGCTGGCCACGGAGGCCCACTGAGTGTTAGGGATCAGGGAGGGCCATGGACCCTGAGACCACTAGGATGTGTTTGGGAGTCATTGACCCCATTTTCCTCCTCCTTTTACCGTGTAGCGCAAGTAACCTAAAGGAACTCTGCTGATCTAAGCTGAAGGTTCTGTGACTGTGACAGGCATGGCTCACTCTAGAAACTCATTGTTCTTGTTTCCCATGAACTGTGGTTTCAGTTTAGGTATTAGATATAATTCAAATTCAGGTCACATTTGGGAGCCTTTTATACGGTACAAGCTTCTTTATAGATTTAAAAGTATATTTGTAGAATTAGTATATACTTATGGAGAGCTGTTTTCAGCTTTAAATGGTATAGATGATTATCTAGAGTTACCAGAAATGGCCCAGCACAATCCTTGGGCTGGGCCACATTCCTGAGGGCCCAGCATGTACTTTGGACTGGGCTGCATTCTTTTAGGCTGGCTTTAGCTACGGTTAGTGTAGGGTTTTTCTACCTATTATATAAAATTGAATTTATTTTATTCATAGAAAGTATTGTAGAATAGGTCATGCTAATGTCAAGGAATCATGTTAGTTCAAGCATGACCAATCATGATATTTTGAGGTTTATTAAGAATACAGTTAACTTTAGGAATTTCACTGTCTCCATTATCTACTATTGTGTTTTTGGCCTTAGTACATTTACAGTTTATATTTGGGTTTTATTTTTAGAAGCTTTGTTGCTGATGATCAGCTTTATATATTAGGATTAGGAATTAGAAACTTTCATAGAAATTAGGATAGATATATAGGACTTTAGAATAGCCATTTTGTTAAGAGATTGTAATCTATTGTTCCAAAAAGTGGCCCACCATGAACCTTGGAGTGGGTCACATCCTGTAGAGCCCAGCGTGATCTTTGGACTGGGCCACATTCTTTAGGAGTTGACAAACTTCCATAGCATTGTGTAAGTAGTATTAGCATAGAATAGAAGAGTAATAAAATTTAAGTTAGTCATCATGGGTGTTGTGTGTGCATGAGCTTTAGAAGTTATTGATTATCAGAACATCATGATGCTAGTAGGGATTATTGCATTGCTTTTGAGGAACATTCACTAGTGAAGGGAACAAAAACAATTTGGGGGTTTGTCCCTCCTTGTACCTGAGAAAACATCTGGTGGGTGGGGGACGCCCCTCCTGCACCTGGCTTTGTGCTCACGTGAAAGACTTGTGAGACTGTCTGTGTAAAATTTGGGGATAAATACCTGCTGTAACTTTCAATAAATGGCTTCTGTGCTAGACAGAATCCAGTCTCTTTCTTCCCCCCCTTCTCTTTCTTTCTCTTTATTTCTCCAGAATAATTGCTGGCACTACCACACCTTCCAAGGGACCTCCTAAATCTCTCTGCAGGGGCTGGCCCCCTGCATCTTATGGATTAGGCATCTGGGAAGAATTTCAATTCTCCATCACTGATGAAGTCTAGCTTAGTGGGGAAGGAAATTCTTGACTGAAATTATTTATATCTGAGAATGTTATAAATGGAACTTCTGTCCCTTCTGGTTTGTAGTGTTTATACAAATAATTCTGTAACAATTCTGATGGACCTTCCTCAGTAGGTAGTCTAACCGTTTTCTCTCACTGCCTTTATGGTTTTTTTCTATGCTTTGTGGTGATGGATGACTATGTGTCTTGGGATGGTCTTCTCAAGTGATACCTTACAGTTTTCCAAGTATCTTGTGCTTGCATGATTGCCTCTCTAGTGAGATGTGGGAAGTTTTCTTGGATGACCTCATGGAATGCTTATTCCATAGCAGTCTTCCCTTCTGCTTCTGCAATACTAAGCTGGTGTAGTTTTGGCTTCTTGATAGTCCCACATTTCTTGAAGGCTTTTGTACTTCTTTTTGAACTTTTGTTCTATGTTTTTGACAGACTGGGTTAGTTCCATATTGTGGCCTTCATACTCTGTGATTCTTTCATCTGCCTGATTGATCCTACTCCTTATTCATGTTATTGTTTTTAAATTCCAGGATAAAGTTTCTTACTTCTAGTATTTCAGATGGGGTCTTTCTGAAGTAGGTCAACTTTTACCTCCTGTATGACTTTTGTGAGTTTTTCCTTACAGCTTCTTATGCATTCTCTTTATTCATTTTAGCCAACCAATCTCTGAATTCTCTGACTGTCTTCCAGACTCGGTCTTCTTTCTGGGGAGATTCCATTGTTTGTGCACTGCTACTTGATTTTGGGGGCCTGCTTCTTTAAGACTCCTACAATTCCCTCTGTTTCTTTCTTTTTTGTGAAAAGCAACTCTTTCTTCTTTATCTTTCTTCTTTAGTTGTGTTGTTTTGAAGCTAGTTAATGTCTTTCTGTTCTAAGGCCTTTTCTCTCATTCAATATAGATCTCTCAGTGAGAAAGAGGGGGGTATTCACTGCCATTCTGAAATAAGGATTTACTACTGCAGTTTTTCTTGCAGTTAATATGGTTGGGCTGTTTTTCAACCCCTATTGCAAGTACTCTTTGGGGAATGTGTGGGGAATGGTTCCCCTGTTTGTTGTTTGCATCCCAGAAATCTTGTCTAGAAAGACTTGGTGAGTATTTTGTGTTGCTCCCTGCCCATTCAAGTCCATGCCAGCACTTGAAAGAGAGTGAACTGCCTGCCATAGGGGGAATCTAACTTGTGGGCATGTGGAGCTGGCAGAAGGTCCTTCCTTATCTGGGGGTGGGGATTGGCTGCCAAACGCTGGCAGCAGGTACCAGTTGAGTATAATCTGTAGGCAAGATTGTCCAGTCTGGGGCTGAAAATCAGGGTCCACTTTTGAATTGTGCACTCAGGGGCTATCCAATCACAGGTTTGTTTATGTTCTACTTGGGCTTCAGTTGCCTACTGCTATGCCCTAACCAGGATTTCTCCTGTATGGGACTAATAACTCACATGTGGCTGGAAGGAGGGAGGCTGAGGTGAGTGGATTGCCTGATCCTGTGGGTTCAAGACTTGCCTGGGCAACTTGGTGAGACCTCATCTCTACAATAAATAAAAAATTAGCCGTGTGTGATAGTGCGTGCCTGTAGTTCCAGCTACTTGGAAGGCTGAGGTGGAAGGATTGCTGGAGCCCAGCAGGTCGAGGCTGTGGTGGCTGGGAGCGGCAACTGCACTCCAGTCTGGGTGACAGAGTGAGACTCCAACTCAAAAAAAAAGGAGATAGAAAAATGCTTTTATTTTTCTCTAGGCTCAAAATGGAAAGAATAGTGCTGTAAAGACATTCAAGCACTCTTCAACAGAATTTCTCATCATAAATATTCTGCTCCAGAAACATTTATGGCACCAAGAAAACAGGGTAACTTCAAAATATATATTACATTTGTTTGTGTTTCTATATAACAGGAATCCACAGTTGGCCATTTGGAAAAATATTATGGATTTAGAACCTTTCTTTATACCCTATAGCAAATTAAGTTAAAGAAAAAATAAAGTAGAAGAAAATGAAGGTGATTATTGATTTAATCTCCAGATCTCAGGATAGAAAATATTTTGTACCCCTAAAACAATGGAAAACAATAACAAAATTTATGATGACAATAAATTTGATGACATACACATTTTATATCTCTTTCAATAAACAATAGTAACTTAATTAAAAAGACTTTTAAAAAGTAGTATTAAAATGTATAAGTAGCAACTATGACAGAAAAATAGTAATATTTATATATAAGTATCTAACATATTTTCATAAGAAAGTCAATAAGAAACAAAACAAAATGGAAAAAGCTAGAGATAAACAGTAAACAAAATATTTATCCTCAGTTAGTATATAGGAGATTTTATATATTTTTTAAAGCCATATAAGAAAACCTAATGCTAACAAGTTTGCAATAACCAAGTACTATCAAAAATATTTGGTAAGAATGTAAACTTTAAAATTTTTTTGAAAAGCAAATGGGCAATATTCATAAAATCTGTTTGTCCCAATTCTGAGAACACAATCTAAAGATGTCATTCAACATGCAGACAATAATTCCTGCTCTTAAATATTTAAATACTTATCTTCAAATATATTTAAAGATTTATATATTTTAAAATGTATAAACTGCTGTTTGTAAACATGAAAAATGGCAAATAAAATGTAAAAGTCTAAATAAAAGATGTCTCTATTAAAAAATAGAACTGTTAAAAAAAATTGTCTGTGCAATTTGCAGATCCTGTCAATGAAAGAAAAGGAGTGTGCCTCAT
>NW_007233192.1:0-7938 GCF_000164805.1 Carlito syrichta | reverse complement strand
CAGGCAAATTAAAACTACACTGAGATACCACCTAACTCCAGTCAGAATGGCTATTATCAATAACTCAAAAAATAACAGATGCTGGAGAGGATGTGGTGGAAAGGGAACATTTATACACTGTTGGTGGGAGTGTAAACTAGTGCGACCTCTGTGGAAAGCAGTGTGGTGAGTCCTAAAAGCTCTAAATATCGACCTCCCATATGACCCCACCATCTCCCTACTGGGAATATACCCTGAAGAATTCAAATCACTCTATAAAAAAGATACCTGCACATGTATGTTTATCACAATATTGTTCACAATAGCAAGAACTTGGAACCAACCATGCTGTCCATCAAAAGAAGACTGGATTTTTAAAATTTGGTACATATACATGATGTAATACTATGCAGCCATAAAAAAGAACAAAATCATGAATTTTGCAGCAACCTGGATGGAACTAGAGTCTATAATACTGAGTGATCTTTCACATAAACAAAGATCTGAGTATCACATGTTCTCACTCATAAGTCGACCTTGAACATCTATCATAATACTATAAGAAAAGGATCAACAGTGGTGGGAATCTATGGGGAGGCAGGGTGGGTAAGGGTGGTGGGATTAATGGTAGTTAATATCTGTCTGGTGACTGGGGGACACCCCCTATCAACAAGGGTGCCTGAACGATGCATATTTGTCTACCTAACACTTCACTGTACCCCACGATTTTAAAATAAAAAATATGTTTAAAAAAAAGAAAAGGAAAATAAGGACATCATTGACCACATCTTGCATGAACTTAAGAAGGCTTTCTGTAAAATGTCATCCTCTTTGATAAGGGATGGAGGGCTTCCCTCAGCGTCTCAGCTGGAAACAAGCATAGTTTCCTGTACATCAGGGTGATGAGCATTCTTGAACAGCAATTTTCCAAGCTTTTCCCTGGTCTGCTCGGCCCCTGCACACTCCCACATGCTGTGGGTCTCATACCCAAGTCTCCACCAGCTGCATAAATGGCGCTACAGCCAAATCTTTGCTCACTCTCATTTTCTCTTAGCTTCAAGCACAAACTGGCTTATCTCATGCCATGCTCTAGCCCATCTGTTTTCCTTTTCTCTGACTTCCCTGGCATTAACAGTCCCTTCTCCTGTCCTTATCACATAGGTCAATTAATCGAGCTTAAGCTCAAGATCCTGTCCCCTAGAAAACATGCCTTGACTACTGAGGCTCAAGCCCATATTATCTAAGGTCCCGTAGCCATCTGGTCCTGCCTATACCCCACTTTGTGCTACTGGGTATTGGCTCATACAGAAGACCTAGAACTCAAAATATCATAAGAAAATAATGTCAGTGGCATCTTGTTGCCCCTGGTCATTTCTGGGGAGCCACAGAAATATCCATTCTGTGTATATTATGAATCATTTTATTCTGCAGGAATTTTGGCTCCTATGAATGAGTTATGTGGAAACCAGGAAGTACTTATAGAATTTCCAAATTATATTTACTAGATACTTCAGAAGATGAAAGGAGGTTGTGAAGGGGAGGATTTAATTCATTTGGAAACACTTCATACCCTTCCCTCTTTGAAATTCCAATAGCAAAGAAAACAAGTTTAACTCAGATTTTCATAAATTTAATTGGCAATGAAACCTGGCATGACAGGAGATAAGTCAGAAAGAAAAATAGCTTTAGAACAAAGTACATTTTTTTTATTATTGACTAATAATATAAAATAGATATAAACAGAATGTTATGGAAAGTCAAAGTAAAAGAGAAAAAAATGAGTCCAGCTGTAATTATCAGAGTAGGCCGTTACACTGAGATTGAACAGATCTCTCCATCTGCCTGCCTAAGATTCTGCTTGGGTTTCTCACACCAAATTCATGAGCCTGCTCCCATAGGCCTAGTGCTTCTCCCATGTTCTCTCTCTCACAAGGGTACCAATCACCTGCCACACAGGCCAGACACACAGGCATCTTCCTTGTCTAAGCTTGCCAACCCATAGATCAATATATTCATAGTGTCCTTTTCCTTTCCAGCACTGGTCTCAATTTGTAGCATCACATCTACCTGTGTGTGCATTTAATTAATGTCAACTTCTCCCACTGTTTGGGAACTCCTTCAACATACACACATAATAGTCTTGCTCATAAATGTATCCCCAGAACTGGCTTAAGATTGGCACCTAAAAAGTAATGTTGAAGGAATAAATGAATGAATGCATGGATTTGTTTCATAACATATTCTTTTTTATTTTAAAGATGTGGGGTGAGGGAGTTCTGGTAAGATGGCGATGGCATAGGTGGAACTGTGAGATTGTCCGAAAGTAAATTCCCAAAAAGACTCTTACTTTCCTTCCCCCAACCCCCATCCACCACCAGCCGCACCAGTCAGAGGTCTGGAGACCCTCAGACCCACACAAGGCCGGCTATTGAGGCCTCTCAGTTGCTACTGCTCCACCATAGGCAGCCCCAGACCCCAGCTGTGTGGAGATCCCAGCTCCCTCCATAGCTACAACATCTCACCCAGCCCCAACCCACCGGCTGCCGCTGGTGGAGGCCCTTGGATACCGCCTTGTGGAGATCTGGTTTCCTTTGCTGGCTACACTGATCCACCCAGCACTCTGTTGCTGCCAGCTCCCTCTAATTGGGCACCCAGCCCAGTGGGCCCAGTGCTTGCTCCTCAGAGTTCCAGCTCCCAGCTCTAGGTTCTGGACCCCCAAGCAGCCATATTTCAAGCCGCCATCACCCAGGAAGGCTCTAGGCACCTGCCCCTCAGAGATACCAGCTCCATTCCTGACTGAAGTGCCCTGTGCAGGGCCCAAAGCCACTGTCACAGCTCACCACCCACCCTTTGGAGCTTGGGTCCCTGTTTTGGCTGAGGCACCCAGCGTGGGACCCCATGGTTGTGTAGGGGAACAGTATATCTTAAGGAGGTGCTGATCAGTCACTCACAGCTCCAGAAGAGGGAATTCCCAGCTCCCTCCTCCATGCCAGGCTGCTGGCAGATTCAGCACCCAGATTTAGCACCCAGCAGTGTGGCTGACCCTAGGTGCCTGACCTGGAGACACTCCACCACAGCCTGTCAGAGTGGATTGCCCAAAGACCCAGGCAAGTGGAGAGAAAGGACAGGTGGAGAGAAAGGATCCATGAAAGAGGACCTGCCCACCTTGGCCATTTTCCAGGCAGAGATTTCCTTTGTCCCATCATCTATGAGCAGCCTCCACCTTGTTTTCTAAAGTAACATCACTAAACAGGAGACAAACCCCCCCATGCTGAATCAGATACAGGCAACTCAGTCCTGTTGCAGACCTCTCAGGCAGCAAGCCAAGGGAACCAACCCAAGCTTGGAGTAAATCTATCTGCCTGCAATGAGAGCAAAGGGGAGAGGATGGAGATCAGAGCTGGAGAGACTTTAGACACTCAGGAAAGATTCCAGAGCTAGGCTGGTTTCTTATTATGATTTTTGATTTTATTGTTTTCACTGTTTGTTTTGCTCACTTTTGTTGGCTTTTTTATTTAGACTACCTGTTTGTGTTGGAGGAAAATGTATCAAAAGGCATGATTTTATTGCACTGTCTTTTTGTGATTACTGGTAAGCTTTAGGGAATTTTGTTTGTGTGTCTGTTTTTCACTTTTTTCTGGCCTTGTGTCTCTTTTTCATTCATTAGTTGGTATTTATGTCTGTTTTCCCTCTCACTTTTCTCACTCTCTAACTTCCTCCTGACACCCTTCTTCCATTATTTTCATTTTTGTTCTTCCTTTTGTTCCAGGGAGCAAACCTAAACCCTGCTGCATGGACAGATTGTAAGGCAGTGGGAAATGGGTTTCAGTGTGCCCATACATACACCTGTTGGTGGATACTGGATTCTGCAGATAGATTCTGAATCACAGCTACTCTCTCAATTAAACCACAAAACTGCAAAAAAGTAAAGGACCCAATCCACAGTCCAGCCTTAAAAATGAACAAAGCCAGAGGGCCCTCATAAGGAATAACAGGAGATTGCACAAGCAAAGTAAAAGCAACCCTACCTTTTCTGAAAAACAGAATTAATGAAGGGGAGGGAAAAGGAGAGAGAGAAAAATCTACACAAATGAAGAAAAACCGAAAGAAGAATATGGATCTCTCCCAGACCCCTGGGAGGGCAGACACTGAGAAAACTGACTTCAGAATGCAAACAATGAAGAGTCCCCCAAATGACTGGTCTCAAACTACAAACCTAGATATCAAGATATTAATGGAGAGATTAAAACGAATTGAGGAGAGACAAGAAAAAACTAGGAAGGAGTTGATAACTGAGATAACAGTAATAAAGAATACTGTGAATGAAATAAATAACAAACTGAAAAGCATAGAGAGCAGAATTAGCCAAGCAGAAGAAAGAATCTCAGAGCTTGAGGACCAAAATATAGAACTAACCCAAACTGTCAAAAACACAGAAAGCAAGCTTAAAAAGACAGAACAAAACCTTCAAGAGATGAGCGATTACTTCAAGAGACCAAGTCTAGGAGTAATTGGACTTCCTGGAACAGAAAGAGAGACAGAGGACACCCTGAAACACACATTTCATGAGATTATTGAAGAAAACTCCCCTCATCTCATCAGTGATGTGAAAATTCAAACACAAGAGATTCAGAGAACCCCTGCAAGACAACAAATGAGAAGACTAACTCCTAGACACAAAATAATTTACCTTAAAAAATAGGTATAAAAGAAAAAATCCTAAAGGCAGCAAGAGAAAAAGGTCAGATCACCTATCATGAAAGACCAATTAGAATAGCAGCAGATTTATCGACAGAAACCATGCAGGCTAGGAGAGCTTGGAGCCCTATCTTCAAAGTTCTAAAAGATAAACAATTTGAACCAAGAATAACCTACCCAGTCAAGCTAAGCTTCATCAGTGAGGGAGAATTAAAATATTTCCCAGATATCCGATCCCTTAGAAATTATGCTGCCACCAGATTACCTCTATAAGAAACACTTAAGAAAGTACTAAACACAGAAGAAAAGGAAAAAAGAACAGCAATGTTCTTCACAAGAGTATAAGAAAAAGAGTAAAACACACCCGAACAAATCCCAAAACCAAAAGAAAGACAACAAACAAAGAGGAACAACAACTCAATAAGAACCTTATGATATGGATCAACTTTCACATTTCCATAATTAGCCTGAATGTGAATGGACTAAATGCACCACTGAAAAGACATAGAATGACAAAATGGATAAAATTTCACCAGGCAACAATATATTGCCTTCAAGAGACCCATCTTACTAGAAAGGACACTCACAGACTCAAAGTAAGAGGATGGGAAACAAATTTTCAGGCAAACGGAGCACAAAAGAAAGGAGGAGTTGTGATCCTAATTTCAGACAAAATACCATTTAAGCTATCAAAAATTTAAAAAGATACAGAAGGCCACTACATAATGATAAAATGTTCACTTCATCAACAAAAAATATCTATCCTAAACATATATGCACCCAACATAGAAGTGCTAAATTTCATAAAGCAGCTTCTAGGAAAACTCAGAAAAGATATTGACTCTAACACTGTTATAGCTGGGGACTTTAAAATCCCACTCACAACACTAGACAGATCATCAGGGCAATAAATCAGCAACGAGATCTGGAACCTCAATGTGACTCTTGGCAAATGGACTTAATTGATACCTGCAGAGCCTCCACCCAATATACATTCTACTCATCACCGCATGGATTGCACTCTAAGACCAACCACATACTTGGCCATAAATCAAGCATAAACAAATTTCAAAAGATCAAAATTTTGCCATACACTTTCTTGGACCACAGTGGAATCAAAATAAACATCAACACCAACAAGCTTCTCCCAAAACCCACAAAAACAAGGACACTAAATAGCATGATGTTAAACAACTCCTGGAACAATGATGAAATCAAAACAGAGATTAAAAGATACTTGGAAACAAATGAAAATGAAGAAACATTTTACCAAAATCTCTGGGATGCCATGAAAGCTGTAGTAAGAGGGGAATTCATGTCTCTACAAATGCACATGAAGAAAATGGAAGAACCACAAATTAACAACCTAACAAGTCACCTAAGGAAGCTGGAAAAGCAAGACCACCAAAACCCTAACTGCAGCAGAAGAATCCAGATCACCAAAATAAAGGCCCAAAGCCAGGACGTAGAAGACAAAAAGATAATTCAAAAAAAAAAATCAATGAAACTAAAAGCTGGCTCTTTGAAAGGATAAACAAGACCGATGGTCCCCTAGCTAGACTGACCAAGAAAAAAAGAGATAACGCCCAAATAAATAGAATCAGAAACACAAAAGATGAAGTCATATCTGACCCTGAAGAAATACAACCAATCATTAGAGACTACTATGTACATTTGTATGGAAATAAACTTGAAAACCTTAAGGAAATGGAAGACTTCCTGACATCACACAACCTGCCTAGGTTGAAACAAGAAGAAATTAAGACCCTAAATAGACCAATAACAATCAAGGAAATTGATTATGCAATAAGAAAATTACCGACCAAAAAAAGTCCTGGACCTGATGGCTTTCCAGCAGAATTCTATAAGACATTTAAGGAGGAGTGGATACCAATCCTACTGAAAGTATTTCAGGTGATTGAGAAAGATGGAACCCTCCCCATATCATTTTATGAAGCTAACATCACATTGATACCCAAGCCATGTAAAACCCCAACAAAGAAAGAGAACCACAGGCCAATATCCTTGATGAACATAGATGCTAAAATTCTTAACAAGATCCTAGCAAACCATATTCAACAACACATCTCAAAAATCAACCATGATGACCAAGTCAGCTTCATCACTGGGACACAAGTCTGGTTCAACATTCGCAAGACAATAAATGTAATGAAATACATCAACAGACGTCAGAACAAAAACCACATGATTAGATCATTAGATGCAGAAAAAGCTTTTGATAAAATCCAGCACCCCTTCTTGATAAAAACCCTTGAACATCTAGGCATACAGGAAACATACTTCAAAATAGTAAAAGCCATCTATGAGAAACCCACAGCCAGCATACTCCTAAATGGACAAAAATTAGGATCATTTCCCCTGAAAACTGGAACAAGACAAGGATGCCCACTCTCACCCCTCCTGTTCAACATAGTATTGGTAGTCCTGGCTTGAGCAATCAGAGAAGAGGAGGCAATCAGGGGTATCCAAATAGGAAAAGAGGAAGTCAAGTTATCTCTCTTTGCAGCTGATATGATTGTGTACCTTGAAAACCCAAGAGAATCTGTCAAAAAACTCCTTAAACCAATAAAGGCCATTGGCAAAGTCTCAGGATACAAAATAAATGTACAAAAGATAATCGCATTTCTCTACACCAATAATAAACAAACAGAAACCCAAATAAAAAACACAATTCCATTCACAATAGCCACAAAAAAATGAAATACCTTGGCATCTTCCTAACTAAAGACGTGAAAGACCTTTACAATGAAAATTACAAAACACTGCTCAAAGAAATCAAAGATGACACAAACAAGTGGAAAATTATCCCATGCTCATGAATTGGAAGAATCAATATTGTGAAGATGTCCATCTTACCTAAGGCAATCTACACATTCAATGCAATACCCATCAAATTACCAGCAACATTCTTCTCAGACCTAGAAAAGACAACACAGGAATTCATATGGAAACACAAATGTCCAAGAATAGCCAGAACAATCCTCAGCATAAAAAACAAAGCAGGTGGTATCACATTACCAGACTTCAAACTTTACTATAAAGCTACAATCATCGAAACAGCTTGGTATTGGTATAGGAACAGGCATATAGATCAATGGAATAGAATTGAGATTCCAGAAGCAAAACCTCAATTTCTCAACCAACTCATCTTCGACAAGGCCTCCACCACCTACCACTGGGGAGAGGAGAACCTATTCAGTAAATGGTGCTGGGAAAACTGGCTGACCACATGCAGAAGAT
>NW_007233191.1:0-5052 GCF_000164805.1 Carlito syrichta | reverse complement strand
ATCACAGTGGAATATGAATAAATATCACCACCAACAAGAACCCCCCAAAACACACACAGACATAGAAACTTAGCAACATGCTGGCGAATGACTTTTTGGCCAACACAGAAACCAAGACAGAAATAAAAAGTTCCCTGAAGACAAATGAAAACAAAGATACATCATATCAAAACCATAAAAGCAGTGTTGATAAGCAAGTTCGCAATATTACACACTCATATTAAGAGAATAAAGAGATCACAAGCAAACAGCTTAATATTACATGTAAGGGAGCTAAAAAGGCAGCAGCAATTAAATCCTAATGTCAATAGAAAAAATTCAGATTACAAAGATAAAGTCATGATTTCAGGATATAGAAGACAAATATATCATAGACAGGATTAACAAGGCCAAAAATATCATAGAAAAGATAAACAAGACAAAAATCTGGTTCTTTTAAAGAATACATAAGACTGACAGACCCTTGGCCAGATTGACTTTAAAGAAATGAAAGAGATAAAGCCTGAATAAACACAATTAGACATGAAAAAGGCAATGTTACAACTACCTCAAAGAATTTCAAAAAATTATCAAATATTTGTGAACATTGATATGCAAATAAATTAGAACATCTAGAAATAATGGAGAATTTTCTGACATCACACAACCTCCCAAGGTTGAAACAAAAACAAATTGAAAACCTAAATAGACCCTCAGTCATAAGCGGACCTTGAACAATTATCATAGTACTATAAGAAAGGGATTATCAGTAGTGCGAAACTGCCAGGGTATGTGGGGAGGTGATATTGGCAGTTGCAGGAAACTGCCAGGGGAGGGAGGGGCACATCTTATCAACAAGGATACCTGCATAACAAACGTTTGTACACCTAACCCTGAATTGTACCCCACATCTTAAAGAAAAAAAACCTTAAGCATACCAATAACAATCAAGGAAATATACTCAGTTATAAGAAATATCCCCACCAAAATAAAACCCTGAACCAGATGGTTTCTTAGCTGAATTCCACAAGACTTATAAAGAAGAACTGATACCAACTTTATTGAAGGCAGCCCAGGCAATCATTAAGGAAGGAATTCTCCCTAGCTAATTTTATGAAGCTAATATCATCCTAATAACCAAATTGTTAAAGACCCAACAAAGAAAGGGAAGTACAGGCCTATTTCCCTGATAAACACAGACTAAAAAATTTTCAGTAAGATCCAAACAAATGGTATCCACCAACACATTTCAATGATTGTCCACAACAACAAGATGGATTTTATTCCTGGGATGCAGGACTAGTTCAACATTCACAAGA
Source organism: Carlito syrichta (assembly GCF_000164805.1). Taxonomy (NCBI): domain Eukaryota; kingdom Metazoa; phylum Chordata; class Mammalia; order Primates; family Tarsiidae; genus Carlito; species Carlito syrichta. Next base: position 3,754 of record NW_007233191.1, on the reverse strand, counting down.
CCATAAATGTAATTCAGCACATTAACAGGAGTAAAACCAAGAATCATATGGTTATTTCATTATATGCAGTAAAAGCATGTGATAAAATTCAGGATACCTTCTTGATAAAACTCTCAAACACCTATGACAAACCTGCAGATAACATTTTGCTCAATAGGCAAAAACTGGAAGCACTCTTTCTAAGCACTGGAACAAGACAATGATGCCCATTCACATCTGTTCTACTCAACATAGTACTGGAAGTCCTAGCCAGAGCAATCAGGCAAGAGTAGAAAATTATGGGTATTCAAATAAGAAAAGAGAATTAAGTTAATGCTCTTTGGAGATATGATTCTATACCTAGTAAACCCTAGAGAGGCTGTCAAAAAACCTCCTTGCACTAATAAACAACGTTAAATTCTCAAGATATGAAATAAATGTGCAAATGATGATTGCATTTTTTTTGCACCAACAACAAGCAGGGTGAGAACCAAACAAAATAAAATCTCATTCACAATAGCCACAAAAAATTGAACTACTTGGCATTCACCTAACCAGAGAAGTGAAAGACCTTTACAATGAGAAGTACAAAACACTGCTCAATCAAATAAATCGAGGATGATACAAACTAATGGAAAAACATCCCATGCTTATGGATTGGAAGAACCAATATTGTCAAGATATCCATCCTGCCCAAGTCAATCTACAGAGTCAATGCGGTCTTCATCAAATTGCCGATATTACTTTTCACAGACCTAGGAAAGACAAAACAGAAAGTCATATGGAAGCAAAAAAGAGCATAAATAACCAAAGCAATCCTCAGCAAAAGAAACAAGATTTGAGGTTTCACAATTCCAGACTTTAAACACATAACAAAGACACAGTATACAAGATGGCAATGTATTGATACAGGGATAGTCACATAAACCAATAGAATGAGGCAGATAATTCAGAAATATAAACATGGTCCCTCAACGAACTCATCTTTGACAAAGCCATCAATAACAGACATTGGGGAGAGGAAACCATATTTATCAAATGATGCTGGGAAAACTGGCTAGCCACATGCAGAAAAATGAAACTGAAACTCTATCACCATATAAAAATCAACTCAAAATGGATCAAGTACTTCAACTATATGTAGAACTTCAAACTATATGAATCTTAGAATAAAATGTAGGGAACACTCTTCTAGACATCACATTAAGTAAAGAATTCATGACCAAGTCCTCAAAAGCAAGTGCAACAAAATCTAAGAGAGATAGGACCTTATCCAACTAAAAAGTTTTTGCACAGAAAAATAAACCATCAAAATTTAAAGAGAAACTCCATGGAATGAGAAAAAAATATTTGGAAGCTATGCATCTGACAAAGGCCTAACATCTAGGCTTTACAAATAACTCAAATGAATTGATAAAAATAAACCAAACAACCCCATTAAAGATTGGGCAAAGGACATGAACAGACACTTCTCAAAGGATGACATACAGGCAGCCAACAAACACATGAAAAAATGTTCAGCCTTATTAATCAGCAGAGAAATGCAAATCGTATCTACTATGAGTTACCAACTAACACTGGTAAGGATGGCTATCTTTAAAACATCAAAAAACAAGTTCTGGTTCAGCTATGGAGAAAGGGGCATGCTTCTGCAATGGTGGGAATGTAAGATAGTTTAATCTTATGGAAAGCAGTGTAGTGATTTATCAAAGAACTGGAAATTAAATTTCCATATGATCCAGTAATCCCTCTCCTAGGAATATACCAAGAGGAACATATATTTCTCTACCATAAACACACTTGCACATGCATGTTTATTCCAGCACCATTCACAATAACAAAGACATGGAACCAACCCAGATGCTCATTGAAAGTGGACTAGATAAGGAAAACGTGGTACATATACATAAAGGAATTGTATGCAGCCATAAGAAATAACAAAATAATGGTCTAGATAGCAATTTAGATGCTACTGGAGACCATCATATTAAGTGAGATGTAACAGAAACAGATAAGTGAATACCATGTTCACTCATAAGCAGACCCTGAACACTAATCTCTCTAGCAAAAGGGTGGGATTGGCAGATGCTGGGCACTGCTAGGGCAGAAAGGAAGGAGGGAGGGGACAATTGTAAATATAATGGGCACCTGATCCATTATCAGGAAGAGAAAGCACCATCTAGAAGCCCAAACTTCACCTGCTCACAACCTACTTATGTAGTAAGTCCTCACTTGTACCCTATAACTCTAAAATAATTTTTTTAAAAAGTAAAGCAGTGGCATTGCTGATATGGATAAAGTGTAAGTAGTCTGGAAGAAAATAAAACAAGCCACAACATTCTAGTCAGCCAAAGCCTAATCCAGAACAAAGCCTTAATCTCTTCTATTTTACGAAGGTTGAGAGAGGTGAGAAAGCTGCAGAAGAAAGTTTTGAAGCTAACAAAGATTGATTCATGAGGTTTAAGGGGAAAAGTCATCTCCACAACAAAAGGGTACAAGATGGAGCAAGTGCTGATGTAGAAGCTGCATAAAGTTATCCAAAATATCTAGCTAAAATTACTATTAAAGGTGGCTACACTAGACAACAGAGTTTCACTGTAGACCAAAAAAAAAAAAAATATATTGAAAGATGTCATCTAAGACTTTCATAAATAGAGAAAATATGTAAATACTTTGTTTTAAATCTTCATAGGACAGGGTGACTCTCTTGCTAGGAACTAATGAGCTGATAACTTTAAATTGAAGCCAATGTTTAATTATTTGAAAACTCATTGAGTTTTTATGAATCATGTTAAATATATTCTGCCCATGCTCTCTTTTCAGAACAACAAAGCCTGGATAACAGCACATCTCTTTAGAGCACGATTTGCCAAATATTTGAAGCCCATTGTTGAGATCAAATTTTCAGAAAAAAAGATTTCCTTCAAACTATTACTGTTTGTTGAAAATGCGTCTAGTCACTCAATAACTCTCATGGAGATGTACAAAAAGATTAATGCTTATATTATTCCTGCTAGCACAGCATCCATTCTGCAGCCCATGAATCAGGGAGTAATTTCAACTTTCACATCTTATTTACAAAATTTTGTAAGGCAATACCCATCATAAATGGTGATTTTTTAAAATGAATTTTGGCAAAGTAAATTGAAACTTCCTGAAAAGTATTCACCATACTAGATGCCATTAAGAAAATTTATGATTCATGAGAAAAGATAAAACATCAATGGTAACGGAAGTTTGGAAGAAATTGTTTCTAATTCTCATGGATGACTTTGAGAGATTCAAGACTTCATTGCAGATATTATGGAAATAACAAGATAACTAGAATTAAAAGTAAGCATAAAAATGTACTGAATTACTGTAAGTTTATATTAAAACTTAAACGGATAAAGAGTTGTTTCTTATGGATGAACAGTGAAGTGTTTTCTTGAGATAGAATTTACTTCTGGTGACGATGCTGTGATCATTGATGAAAATTACATAAAGTGATTTATAGTATTAAATATATGTATTTGAGAAGGCAGTGACAGAGTTTGACAGGATTGACTCCAACTATGAAAGTTGTTCCAATGTGGGTAAAATGCTATCGATCAACAACACATGCCACAGAGAAATTTTTCATGAAATGAGAATCAATAGATACAGCAAACTTTATTGTCTTATTTAAAGAGATTATCACATTCACCAAGATCTTTGTTAATTATCAAATTGATCAGTCAGTAGCCACCAACATCCAGGTGAGTGTCTCAACTAACAAAATGAACATACTCACTGA
>NW_007233190.1:0-10730 GCF_000164805.1 Carlito syrichta | reverse complement strand
CCAGTATGGGTGACCGAGTGAGACTCCAACTCAAAATATATATATATATATATAATTTTTTTCATCCTTACCTAACTTGGCATATTTACCTAATCTTATATTTAAATATACTTTTCTGCCTTGGGATCACATATATAATGACTAATACCTTTGAGCAGTTTTTTAATGTGCCAGATACTATTCTAAGAATTTTACATTGACAAACTCATTTATTCTTCACAACAACCACTCATATGATGTTAATAACAGTCTAATTATTCCAATTTTATAGATAAACCAACTTGTCCAAAGTTGCACAGCATGTAAGTAGTTTGCAGTCTAACACCTGAGTATGGGCTCTGAACCATTCTGCTGTATTGCTTCTCAAATCAGACACACACACACACACACACACACAAAATGAGGTAGAAGGTACTCAGGTGAGAGGTTGAAGTAAGTTATATTAAGGTTAGTTATACATTTCATGTAAGGGAAGTTTGTGAATACCATGTGCCTGTTAGATTCTGCATCCCCATCCTCCCCACTGAAAAAAAAAAAAGGTACATAATACCCATGGAATTAAATCATTGTTCCCCTTTACTTCCATCTTCTCTCTGAAAATGACTTGATGGTAACAAGAGGTCTGTCTACACCCTGTCAGCAACCTGATTTTCTTTTTCAGGCTATAGAAAACCAGTTGTGGGGATATCGTGGTATGTTTTTATTAAAGTGAACTCTTCAGTGAATAACTCAACAAAAGGAATAGTTTACAAGTCCGTGTAAGGAAAACAGTCTATTAATATAGATATTATTTGTTCTACCTCCGTGATAATCTCCACACCATCATGATATAATCTCTCATATGGTGTTTAGTCCAAGGAATTCTCAGCTTCTGCTATATAGTGTCTCAGTCTGTGATATCATACTGAGACTTCATTTTGAATGAAAAACTTGGAAGACTCACATTGACAAGGAGATGTGTAGATACCACTTTGTTGTTATTGCTGTTGTTGTTGTTAAGTTCTTGTCTAGGAATTATTTTCTATTCACTAGCCAATATTATGTGTAACTACCAAAGAAATACTTATAACACAAGATTGTGTTTGAAGTCTTTATGGTATTATTTCTAACAATCATTCTTGTCATTGAGAAGTGTTTTTTAAATGTTTTCTGTGACCACACCAAAGACTCCCAAGTGACACACAGAACCTCCATTTTCCCTATACTTACCTCTAAATAGGCATATTATTCTCCTTGTGGTTTTAAAGCAAGGAGAAAGAAGTAGTCAGATAGAAACTCTAGGGAACATTAATGATAATAGCATAAAAGGACAAAGAAAAACAGTGGGGAAAACATGAGTGTTTCAGAGACCTATTTCTACTCACAGTTCTTTTACTCTTTCAGTAGAATGGTTGGGGTCAACCTGATAGTTTTCAAAATGGTATTACATTGATAGTATCACCCTTTTGACAAAAGGAAGAAGGCAACAGGCAGTTTCTGAGTTTACAGATGAAACTGGATTTCTCTAAATAGTATAGATCTAAGCTAAAAGAAAATGTCTAAAGAAATACCTTCAGAGTGTATTGAAGTGTACATATCTTGAATGGCTTCTCCTTTAGATGTTACTCTTTATTTTTTCATGTTCACTTTTCTACCGACTATATCAAATTTGATTTGAGATCATCATCAAAGAATATATTTATTGTGTGTCTGCAATGTGTGAGACACTTTCTTTTTTAAAAATTGTTTATTTTAAACGTGGAGTACAGTTCAGGGTTATATATACAAATGTTCATTATGCAAGTACCCTTGTTGATGAGGTGTTCCCCCCCCCCTTCACCTGGCAGTGTCCCACTACTGTCTATCCTGCCCCCCTCCCCTGGCAGGTTTCCACTACTGCCATTTGGGGGACCAGCCCCCAAAAAGAGATTAGGAGGTCCCTTGGAAGGTGTGATGGTGTCGGCGTTTCTATAGGGATAGATATTAAAAGAAAGAAGGAGGGATAGCTATAAAGAGAAAGAAAGAAAGTGGACATCTGTTCAACGGATTGACCAGAAGCCGTTTATTGGGGGTTTACAGCTTGTGTTTATCCCAAATTTTACACAGGCAGTCTTACAAGTCTTCCACGTGAACACAAGCCAGGTGCAGGAGGGGCGCCCCCCCACCCACCAGGTGTTTCCTCGGGCATGAGGAAGAACAATCTCAATTAAATCACAAAACCTTTACATGGACACAAAGCCAGGTGAATGAGGGGCATCCCTCACCCACCAGTTGTTTCCTGGAGTAAGAGGAAGGGCAATCCCAATTAAATCACAAGACATTTACATGAACATAGAACCAGGTGGATGAGGGGCGTCCCCCACCCACCAGGTGTTTCCCCAAGCATGAGGAATGAGGATCCCAAAACTATTTCACTGTTCCTCATGCTTAGTTAATATTTCTCAAAAGCAGTACAACAATTCTAATATTATAATATTCTAATAATCAATAACTTTTAAAACCTATACATACGCAACACCTAATAACCAACCTAAATCCCAATTCCTCTCTATTTTACGCTAATTCTACCTACACTATAGAAACTCTTAATTATAGCCCAAACCAATTCCTAAGGAATGTGGCCCAGCCCAAAGCTGGTGCTGGGCCTTTAGGAATGTGGCCCAGCCCAAAGCTTGTGCTGGGCCGTTTCTAGTAGCTCTAGATATTTATCTGTATCATTAAGGTTGAAACAGCTCTTTGTATGTATATACTAATTCTACAAATATTCTATTAAATCTTTAAAGAAGCTTGTACCGTATTAAAGCCTCCCAAATGTGACCTGAGTTTGAATTATGTTAAGTTTAAAGCCGAAACCGCAGTCTGTGAGAAACAGGAACAATGGTCTCCTGAAGTAAGCCATGCCTGTCGTACTCTCAGAACTTCATGCTTAGATCATCAAAGTCCCTGCTAGTGGAATGTGCCAAAACAGCAAAGAAGGGAAGAGGCAATGGGCCTTTGGCTCCTGAACTCGTCCTAGTGGTCTCAGGGTCCGCAGCCTGCCTGGATCCCTAACGCTCAGGCAGGCCTCCACGGCCAGCTCCCAACACTGCCAATCCCTTTCTTATAGTATTATGATAATTGTTCAAGGTCTGCTTTTGAGTGAGAACATGTGATACTCAGTTCTTTGTTTCTGTGACAGATCACTCAGTATGATAGACTCTAAGTCTATCCAAATTGCTGAGTTCATAATTTTGTCCTTCTTTATGGCTATGTAATATTCCATTGTGTATATGTGCTACATTTTTTAAATCCAATCCTCATTTGATGGGCAGCATGGTTGGTTCCATGTTTTTGCTATTGTGAGCAGTGCTGCAATAAACATGAGTATGCAGGTATCTTTTTCACAGAGTGATTTGAGTTCCTCCAGGTATATTCCCAGTAGGGGGATTGTGGGGTCATATGAAGGTCGATTTTTAGACCTTTTAGGAATCGCCAAACTGTTTTCCACAGTGCTTGTACTAGTTTACACTCCCACCAACAGTGTAGATGTGTTCCCTATTCCCTGCATCCTCTCTGGCATCTGTTTTTTGAGTTATTGATGATGGCCATCCTGATTGGCTTTAGGTGGTATCTCAGTGTGGTTTTAATTTGCATTTCTTTGATGGCTAGTGAGGCTGAAAATTTTTTTTTTTTTTGAGTTGGAGTCTCACTCTGTCGCCCAGACTGGAGTGCAGTGGCACGCTCCGAGCCACTGCAGCCTCAACCTGCTGGGCTCCAGAGAACCTTCCACCTCAGCCTTCCAAGTAGCCAGAATTACAGGCGCATGCTACCACACCCGGCTAATTTTTTGATTTATTGTAGAGATGAGGTCTCGCCAACTTGCCTAGGTAGGTGTTGAACCTGCGGGCTCAGGCAATTCATTCACCTTAGCCTCCCAAAGCATGGGATTACAGGCTGAGCCACCAACCCCAGCCAAGAATATCTGTTGACTGCTCACATAACTTCTTTTGAGAAGTGTCTATTTATATCTTTTGCCCACTTTGTAATGGGGTTGTTTGTTTTTTCTTTTTGACACATTTGAATTCTTTTTAGGTCCTAGATGTTAGACCTTTGTTGGGTATACATTTGGCAGATATTTGTTCCCAGTCTGTGAGCTGTCTTCCTACTCTCTTGATGGTTTCTTCAGCTTTGCAGAAGCTTGTCAGTTTGATGAGGTCCCACTTGTCTAGCTGAGTAAGACACTTTCAAAAGACAGGATATAGGATAGTGAGCGTTACTGGTAAACTCCGTGTGTGTGTGTGTGTGTGTGTGTGTGTGTGTGTGTGTGTGTGTGTGTGTGTGTTTGCATTCATACATAGGTAAACTATGGGTAATGGTCATAAACCATGAAAGACACTTGGATGTTGTTGCTGACTGAAGTTATCAGCTCAGTGTGATGACCTAAGAATGGCAGCAGAATGTTTCCCATTATCAAAAAGAATATCTAACACAAAACATGATACAGTGTTCTGTTCTTCATGTTAATCTTTCCTATGGGGAAGATATGCTGTACACATTTCTGGTGGCGTCACATGAAAAGGACTTCAGAGAGAGGATCTGAAAGCGTTCAAAGTGAGCTAGTCAAATAATATTAGGCATGTGTGAGACCACTTAGAAAGTCAACAGCTTTTTTTTAATTTCAGTAGCTTTGGGGGGTGATTTTTTTTGTCCCTCCATGTCCTTCCCACTCCCCCTTCTGAGTCTCCAGTGTCCATTATACCATTGTGTATCCAAAATTAAAATTATGAACTACATGAATAGAGGCCCTTTTTGGATCGTGAGCACAGTAACTTTTTCACAATTATTAGGAAGTTTCATCTGATCCTGCAAATAATATAATATGACCAAAAGTTTATAGATTTTTCTAAGGGTTGGGATATATTTATTAAAAGCTACTTAAAAAAAATTAAAAAGAAGATGGAATTGTTATTGTCTTATTTGGTGTGATAGAGAATAATCATTTTTATTTTTCTAACAGACCAGGGGCAAGGATCACAACTGAATTTGCCTGGCATTTGCATAATTTGTTGTGGTTATTGGCTCTCTTGGTATTTTGGAATATTTTTATCCTTCAAAATATTGTGAGTTTTTTTAAATGGGGTAATCTGTTGTACTTTCAGGTACTAATTCCCATTGATTATTACTCCATTATTTGAAAATCGTTATTTCAGTCAACATTGAGAAAGAAAGTACACTTTCAATTTTTTTTTCTCTTGTAACACCTCTTTGAGACTTCTGTTTTCACTTATTCTTCTTTCTTAGAAGCCAAACTGTTTCTGGCTTACATTTTTAGGTATTATTGTCTTTAAATGATAGTAAAATATTCCATTCTAGGTGTAACACAGATGACTCTCTTGAGATTGTTTTTCCTTATGATTCTTATTCTACAATATTAACCCATTTGTTTAAATCTTATCTTTCCAATACATGCATTAAAAAACAATGACCACTTTTTATTGAGCATCTACTACCTGCCAAGCACTTTATGTGCATTACTTACAAGCATCAGATAACCCTTCATGGTAAGGGCTAATATTCAGGTAATGAAATTGACTTTTAATGAGATTACATTGTTTCAGGTCCTATAGAAAGTAGCTCTTTTGAACTCTTTCCTCTCTATTTTATTTCCTCCTCTCGACATATTCAATCTTATCTCATTGTTTTATTCCTGCTGTAGAAAAATTTTAAAGTATTGAAAGTATATACTGTTAAAACATAAATTGAGAACAATAATTACTTTTAAAATTATATTTAACCTTGTAACCTAGAATTGTAAGTATTAAATGTGGATGTTAATTACTGGCCAAATAACTGTCTTGGTATTTTTTATTGAAGATATATATTATAGGTTTCAAACAATCTGATGCTATTTTGACAATAGGTATTTTATAAGAAACCTTGCCAAGTTTTTTCTAACACCATGAATTAATAAGCTTCATAATTAAGGCAGCTGCTTCACACCTCTACTGTTAACCAGTGACATACATCTGTCTTGCTCCATTGATGCCCTCTGCCTACTTATTGAAGCATTTAGCAGTTTTGGCAACAGGGATTACATGGCATGGAGTAAGTCGTCTAATTAGTTATAAGTGAAAATCCTGAGGGAAAAGGACATTTTGAAAGTAATTTGAAGAATCTCTTAATGATGTTGGCACTGAAAGCCCAGTCCAGAGTAAAGTGCCTGTTGTCGTGGCAAATCAGGACCGTGATTTGATATGTTCAGTGGACTTTTAGGAAGTCTATTTTAAAACAATAATAGAAATGAAAAGCTTCAAAGTTAGGGGGAAATCGTTCAAACAGATTTTTCAGAATATGCTTGCTGTAGTATTAATTACCTTGAAAGAAGGCAAAATGTGCCCCCAAATGTATTATGTCCCTAGAATTTTCAGTAAAATTTTTATAACATATCCTTGGTTGTTAAGATTCTTGTGCCTACACAGAAATATGAGATTATATTTATATATCAAATATCCAATTGGAAAAGTAATGAAATTCTTATTTCCACACAGTCTGGGATATTGACTAAAAGAATAAGTTTCATGTAAATGTAAAAGAGAACCATTCCAAATTTAGAAAAGTGCCAGAGCAATAAGATTTTTATGTAACAATAAATTTTCAGGTTTGGCAGTTCTCTGTACTGCTTTCTTTAAAAGCACACTGATTCTTTGCTTTGTCCATATATAGAACATTTTCAGTAATATAGCATTTTTAGTGCTTGAATTTTGTCACGTTTGAGGCACAACTACAAATCTTTTGATAAAAAGATTGCAAAAATATATTTCTGAACTATATGAGGATGGAAGAATAAGCAAGACTTTTTTTAAAAGAAAAATTTTAAACTGAATAAAAAGAACAAGCCAGTTATGAATAGTATTGGTAGGGGGCCCAGCATGTAAATATTAAAGAGTTTATTAAAGAAAAAATGAAGGAAAGAAAAGGTTAACTGAGTAACAGTGAACACCACCAACCTCCTGGCCTTCCATTTTCAAATAACCTCCTGACAATCACAGGATCCCATCTGCTATTCTTTATCTTCCTACTGGGGAAACCTAATGGGATATCTTCCAGGGTTTGTGAGAAGAGCTTCCCTAACCCTCAGGCTGGGGAGCTGCCTGGCGTCTTTTACAGAGGCACAGATGGCAATTGTCTTGAAAAAAGTATCTTTCTACTTCTCTCGGTCTCTTTCCCTTGAGACCTTCCTTGTTCTCCTTTATTTGTAAGCTTCTCCCAACTTTCTACTCTTACAAGCATTCTTCAGCACAGAGAAAAATGAAATTGTTTTCTGGTAAAGGCCTCAATCTTAGATATGTCTGTTGTTATCTAATACATTACTCTATAAATTTTTAAGCTGTCATGTTCAGATGAGCATAAAAATGTGTGTGTGATACAACCCAAAATCTGTCCAGTTTTGCATTTTTACTTTTGATTTCCTAAGCCGTCTCATGGAATAAGAACATCATTTACCAGGATTCTAAAGGCTGATGATTAACTAGGAAATGACTTTAGATTTTGAAACGAATTTTAATTAGTTAAGAAATGAGGCTGGGCGTGGCAGCTCCTGCCTGTAATACTAGCACTTTGGGAGGCTGAGGCACGAGGATTTCTTGAGCCCAGGAGTATGAGACTACAGTGATCATGCACTGCACTCCAGTCTGGGTGACAAAGTCAGGCTTTGTGTTTAAAAGTAAATATGCAAAATTAAAAAAAAAAAACGAAATGAGTTTAGATACCAAAGGCTATTTCTTTCATTATCACCTAGTTTAACATCTCATTTTTCAAACGAACAAACAAAAATACCCAATTTTGCTCAAGATGACACAACTACTATGAAAAAATAATATAAACACTCAGCTTCTAACAGGGAAAGGGCAGAGTTGGAATTAGAATTCATGTCCTCCAGCAACCTTTTAAACATCCTCTTTTACCTTTGCTGTTTGTACTTTTCTTTTTTTTTCTTTTTTTGCCTCTTATTTTGCCCTTTTATCTAAATTTACAAAATAAGACACATAAGAATGATATACCCATAACCATCTCTACCTAAGGTATCTATAAAAAATACTTTTAGTTTGTCAGCATTGACTAAAATTTGCTAAGTGTTTTATGCAATGCTCAGTGCACTTGGGGAATACCAAAGAAATAGAAGACAGGTCCTTATTTTATTTTTTATTTTTATTTTTGAGTTGGAGTCTCACTCTGTCACCCAGACTGGAGTGCAGTAGCCGCTCCCGGCCACCGCAACCTCGACCTGCTGGGCTCCAGCGATCCTTCCGCCTCAGCCTTTCAAGTAGCTGGAACTACAGGCATGCGCTACCACGCCCGGCTAATTTTTTGATTTATTGTAGAGATGAGAGCTCACCAAGTTGGCCAGGCGGGTCTCGAACCCGCGGGTTCAGGCAATCCACTCACCTTAGCCTCCCAAAGCATGGGATTACAGGCTGAGCCACCAAACCTGGCTAGGTCCTTATTTTAAGGAGATTTGAGTTCCAAGAGCCTAATGAACACAACAGGATAAGCTTATGCCTGTCTATGTGGGTTATTGCTGCTCAATATAGCTTTACCTAAACATTGGAAGGTTTAGTCTTACAACATTCAAGGCAAAAGAGTGCTGATGTTGTCCGCCACAGAAAAGCCACCAGCCTGGCGATGGGCAAGATCAGATCATCAAGCTGTTGGGAATCGTATCAGAGCATTTACACAGGGCGACTTCATGTAGACATTTTAAAGTTACAAGTATAATCTTGATTTGCTTCATATGATTGAAATTACATGGTGTTTTGCTTTCCAGGGAACCCTATCATGAATCATTTGGCAAAGTAAATCATTATTAATTTGTTTTTGAAAATATTTTTATTTATCATCAGTAGTAACTCTGCTTAACCTAGTGATATCATAACTGTTTAGAATTGTCAATACAAATAAACTCATATTGGGGAAATAGAAATTGCTTTGTAATAAAATAATATCAAAGTGTATTGTCTTGCTAGGAATAAAATCTCTTCAAATTTTAACCACTTCTCACACTACTTTGGGTAAGCAGAGCATGATTTAGATTAAAGATAAGTGGAAAATAAGTGGAAACTTTACTGTTGAATAAAACATTTTAAAATTTAATTTTCATATGCCAGAAATTGGTTTCTGCTTAGAGTGTTTCTAATTTTATCCAAAAAGTTTTAAGTACTTCAGAATTGTTAGGGTCTCTTTAGTCCAGCAGGTGGAGCAATTCAGAAATCAATGTTAGCTTCTTCCTCCATTAATAATGGTGATCAGAACGGTTTCAGAAAGCTTCCTGGTTTGTGTCTTCCCAATACAAATATATCAAAGTTCTGTTTAAACTAAAAAACATACCATCCTACCATTTTTTCTCAGAAAGTGGCCAACTGGGTAAATAGATGAGATGATTTCAATACTTCAGGCCAATTGACATGTCTCAGTATCATTTTTGTGAAACGGAGCAAAAGAAAAATTAAACATTCTGACATTCTTTCCAACCCCCAATTGCTATAAACAGAGTCCTACAATATGTTATTTTGGAAGCATGGACATCTAAAAGGAAAAATTAATCATACAAAATACACCTTGGTACTAAGGGACAGACAGCCTCTTAGGTTAGCTAACATGCCAGGCCTTTTCAACAATGTAGAGAGGGATACAATAGACTCACTATGAACAACAACAACAACAACACACACACACACACACACACACACACACACACACAAACTGTAGTAACACAGTTTGGAATAAAATCTTTATTGTGAAGTTTATCCTAATGTGTTTTAAAATAAGTCATTGTGTTTAGCCATCCCCTTGCTTTATTGAATCTTGTTTTATACCTAACACTACTTTTATACATTTTAAAAATGCAAATTGGACAATTAACCTTTCTTAATTTTTTATTCTTGGGTGTATTTCCTTATACTTAATAAATAATCAGTTGTTCTCCCATCTCATTGGTTGTTATCAGACCAGCAGTAGTCCTCATACCATAACCATTATTTAGTCTGTCTGTCTTAGCCCATTCAGGCTGCTATGACAAAAATACCATGAACTGGATGGTTTTAAAAGCAGACGTTTATTTCTCATAGTTCTAGAGGCTATGAAGTCTAAAAGCAGTGCATCAGCAGACTCTGTCTGGTGAGGACCTGCTTCCTGGTTCATAGACTACTGTCTTCTAGTTGTGTTATCATATGGCAAAAGGGGTGAGGGATTTCTCTGGGGTCTCTTTTACAAGCGCACTAATCCCATTCATGAGAGCTATGCTTTCATTACCTAATCCCCCCCCCACACAAAAGCCCTACCTCCAAATGTCATCACTTTGGTAGTTCAGATTTGAGCTTTGGGAACTTTAGCATGTAGAGGTTGGGAAGAGATGGAGAAGGTGGGTCAGCAAAGAAAACTGAGTGAAGAATGATAAGCAGTGGAAAACTTCCAAGAGAGGGCATTGTCCTGGAAAGCAGACAGAAAAAGTATCTCAAGACAGAAATGGTGATTAACTGAGTAAAGACTGTAGAGATATAGAGTTAGGTGAGAGTTGAATTTAATTGTTTGACTTGAAATCCTAGGTGTCTTCAATGAGTAATTTCAGTGGAGGGCTGGAGACAAAAGCCTTATTTGAGAGGAGTCTAGGGAGAATGAATTTTTTTTTTCATAAATTTGAAAGATATTTTGGGAGTATGAATTTTAAGAAAGCAGAGATAGCAAATACAGCTAGTAAATATCCTCCCTTACATGAA
>NW_007233189.1:0-6214 GCF_000164805.1 Carlito syrichta | reverse complement strand
CCATGGCCCCACGTACCTCGGCCTTTCACAGTGCAAGGAAAAGGGTACAGACTGGAAGAGGATGAAGAACAGAGTGCTGAGAAAGGGCAAGGCTAAGCCACAGCATGTGGGGCGCATCCCTGGGTGTGAAGGACACCAAGGTCCCAGCGTGGGGCTGCACGGAGAGGACCAGGACAGACTCATGAAAAGGCTTCTGGGGTGGTGACCTAGGCGGTCATGACAGGGCTGTCTGCCTTACCACAACTTGCTTGTCACTAGAGGCATGCTTCAAGGGACTGTCTGCGTCTGTGTTTTACTTGACCATAAAAAGGAAAAAGTAGACTCCTTGTGAGGCAATAGGCGCCCCAACTCTAGAAAGCTCAGGTTGAGGCTGACGGTTCCCTCTCCTGTCGGGTCCTTCGATTCACCTGACCATGGCTTCCCCTGAATAAAACCCGAGTTCCACCAGGTGCAGTGGCTCACACCTATGATCCCAGCACTTTGGGAGGCTAAGGCTGGAGGACTGCTGGAGCTCAGGAGTTCGAGACCAGTCTGGGCAACATAGTGAGACATCATCTCTACAAACAATTAACAAATTAGCCGGGCTTTGTAGAACATGCCTGTAGTCCCAGTTATTTTGAGAGGCTGAGGCAGAAGGACTGCCTGAGTTCAGGAGTTCAAGACTGCAGTGAGCTGTGATTGTACCACGGCATTCCAGCCTGGGTAAGAGTGAGATCCTGACCCAAAAAAAGTCTCATCCAAGTGCAGGGGATGACGACCACACCCTTGTGTGGCCTGCCCACAAGGTCCTGCCCACTAGATCGCCAACCTGCCTTAAGAGGCACACTCCAAGAGATTCACTGGAGCCCTCAAATGTGCCCAGCTCCATCCCACCCCTCATCTCCAGGCACTCACTGCCTCCTCCTATAGCCTTCCCCTCCACCCATCATCCTTCTCTGTGACACCATCCAGGCCTGGTTAGGGATGGAGACAGCAACAGCCATGTTGGCTTGAGGACCAGGGAGTGAGCCACCAATGCCAACCCTTCACACCACGGTGGCTCATGCCTATAATCCCAGCACTCTGGAAAGTTGAGGTGAGAGGACTGCCTGAGCCCAGGGGTTCGAGACCAGCCTGGGCAACTTGGCAAGGCCTCATCCCTACAATAAATCAAAAAATTAGTAGGGCGTGATGGTGAGCGCCTATGGTTCCAGCTACTTGGAAGGCTGACCCCAGTAGGTCGAGGCTGCGGTGGCCACGAGCATACCACTGCACTCTAGCCTTCCAGTCTGGGTGACAGAGTGAGACTATGACTCAGAAATAAAAAGATAAATACATAAATAAAGGCATCAACACTCAGGAGAGCCCAGTGCCTTCGTCCCTCTGTAACCAGCACCCAGGCCTGGGGAAACACAACCAAATTCCAGGAGAACAAGCTCAGAGGCCAAACCCCAGAGGCTGATCCAGACCTCACAGCCACACATCCCCTTCACAAGTTCAGCTCTCAAGAGAGCTAGGCAAGGACAATTCCAACTGCAGTCAATCAGAAGGCAGCAACAGAGGACAGGCACGGTGGCTCACATATGGAATCCCACCACTTTGGGAGGCAGAGGCAGGAGGATCGCTTGAGTCCAGGAGTTCAATCAGCTTGGGCAACTTGGCTAGACCTCATCTCCAAAATAAAAAAAGAAAAGGAAAGAAAAAAGTTTAAAAAGAGAATTAGCTGACCAGAAGGTGCAAGTCAATCAGAAGAGTGTGAGGCATCTCCACCCAGGGAAGGAAGACTGAAGACTGCTCCTTGATGGGCGTGGCCAGTCTGCACAGCCTCAACCACAGAGATTTCTGAGTCTCATAGGCACATGGGGTCTGAGATAGGGTTCGGTGCCAGATGCCGTGAATCACACCTGGAATCCCAGCACTTTGGGAGGCCGAGGCAGGAAGACTGCAGGAGCCCAGGAGTTTGAGAGCAGCCTGGGCAACATAGTGAGGCCTCATCTCTACAAAAAAATAAAATAAAACTTTCAATTAAACAAAATAAGGGTTCTGGCTGTGCGTAGTGGCTCACACCTATAATCCCAGCACTTGGGGGGCCGAGATGAGAGGGTTGCCTGAGCCTGCGGGTTTGAGACCAGCCTGGGCAACTTGGTGAGACAACTCATCTCTACAATAAATCAAAAAATTAGCTAGGCATGGTGGTGCATGACGGCAGTTCCAGCTACTTGGAAAGCTGAGGCAGAAGGATCGCCTGAGTTCAGCAGGTTGAGGCTGTGGTGGCCATGAGCATGCCCCTGCACTCCAGCCTGAGTGACAGAGTGAGACTCCAATTAAAAAAAAAAAAGAGTTCTGATCTGACTGTACCAATACATGGCCCCAAATACTACAAAGCTGTATTTCTCAATAGCAATAAATGCAATCCAACAGTGTTCCAAAGTACTCTTTTTTTTTTTTTCAGTTGGAGTCTCACTGTCTCCCAGGCTGGAGTGCAGTGGCACGCTCACGGTCCCTGCAGCCTCGACCTGCTGGGCTCAGAAGATCCTCCCTCCTCGGCCTTCCAGGTAGCTGGAAATACAGGCACATGCCACCACACCCAGTTAATTTTTTTTTTTTGGAGTTGGAGTCTCACTCTGTCACCCAGACTGGAGTGCAGTGGCCACTCCTGGCCACCGCAGCCTCGACCTGCTGGGCTCCGGTGATCCTTCCGCTTCAGCCTTCCAAGTAGTTGGAACTACAGGTGCGCGCTACCATGCCCGGCTCATTTTGATTTTATAGCAGAGATGAGGTCTCGCCAAGTTGCCCAGGCAGGTCGCGAACCCGCGGGCTCAGGCAATCCACTCACCTCAGCCTCCCAAAGGCATGGGATTACAGGCTGAGCCACCGAGCCCGGCTAATTTTTTATTTAATGTAGAGATGAGGTCAAGTTGCTCAGGCTGATCTTGAACCCGTGGACTCAGGCAATCCTCTCACCTCGGCTTCCCCAAGTGCTGGGATTATAGGCGTGAGCCACTGCGCCCAGCCAAACTACTAATTTTAACATGCCACAATGACTAAGAGTAAGACCAGTCAACACCAAAGTTGTGTGCTTTTCCCTATGCTTTTTAAACTGTAGCAGAAACACACACTCGCCATCTCAACTGCACTGCAGGAAGGAAGGCTGTCCACAGAGGCAGAGCTATACCCCAACATGCACGCCCTAAGGAGCTCAAGCACTTCAGACTCAACAACTAATTCTCCTTACGCCCTCCTGTTGCAGACAGAGGGGGTGGTGTGCAGTGCAAAACAAAACCCCACACTTCAGCCAGAAGGGGACAGTCTCTACACCTTTAAGCAATCCTGGAGACAGACCAGGTCTTAGGGCAGGTGGGGAGAAAGGGAAACAGGAAACACAAGGGCAGGAATGAAGGCAAAACAGTTCAGTTCTCTCTGAGTTTATGCTTCAGGCAAAAACAGAGACTCCTGCTCTCCACAGGGCCAGAGTTTAGAGGCAGGAAAGTAAAAAGAGCAGAACCAAGAACCGAAGGAAGCCCCTGGCTAGTGATCACAAGCAGCAGGAACTCAGTCGCTCATGCCACAGCCTCCTGAGGCATCGGAGGCCAAGCCAGCAATGCAGGGCCAAGGCTCACAGAAGGACATCCCCCTCCTGGGTAGGGGCAGAAGTGGGTACATAACTGCTCCCCAAAAACCCTGCAGCACCCAATGCTCCTGGCCTACCCATGCAGGTGTGCTCCCCTCCTGCACTCCAATCACTAGGCTAGGGTGGGCCAGTGTCCCTCCCCACCAGCAACGCTGAAGAAGAGTGTGAGGGGGACAGGAAGTGGGGTCTGAGGAGGGAGGGGGCATGTGCTCCCAAGTTCCCAGTATCTTGGGGCCACCAGTCTTCTCTAAAACACTGCTCTAAGTCATGCGCGGTAGCTCACATCTGTAATCCCAGCACTTTGGGAGGCACAGGCGAGAGATTTGCCAGGGCCCATAGGTTTGAGGGCAGCCTGGGCAACTTGGCAAGACTTCAACTCTACAATAAGTGAAAAAATTAGCTGGGTGTGGTGGCGCACACCTGTAGTTCCAGCCACTTGGGAGGCTGAGGCAGAAGGATGGTCTGAGCCCAGCAGGTATAGACTACAGTGGCCGTGAGCATGCCACTACACTCCAGCCTGGGTGACAGAGTGAAACTCCAACTCAAAAAAAAATAGGCCGGGCTCGGTGGCTCAGCCTGTAATCCTAGTGCTTTGGGAGGCCGAGGTGAGGGAGCTGCCTGAGCCCGCAGGTTCGAGACCCACCCGGGCCAGTTGGCAAGACCTCATTTCTACAATAAATAAAAAATCAGCCAGGCATAGTAGTAGCACACGCCTGTAGTTCCGGCTACTTGGAAGGCTGAGGCAGAAGGATCGCTGGAGCCCAGCAGGTCGAGGCTGAGGTGGCTGGGAGCGGGCTACTGCACCCCAGTCTGGGCAACAGAGTGAGACTCCAACTCAAACAAACAAACAAACAATACCGCTCTAGAAGGGGTGTCTCAGTGGAGCCTGGCCCTACACCTGAGGATGTCTAACTGAGCCTGGCCTGTCCGTCCAAGCCCTCTCATGACAACACTGT
This sequence comes from Carlito syrichta, assembly GCF_000164805.1. NCBI lineage: Eukaryota > Metazoa > Chordata > Mammalia > Primates > Tarsiidae > Carlito > Carlito syrichta. The sequence goes on along the minus strand of NW_007233189.1, from coordinate 1,648 downwards.
CACGAGACACTTTGACCACCTTGTTTCACCCCAAGGCCAAGACGGCTCTGAGGATAGAGAGTGCAGCCAGAGTCAGCAAACGAGTGTGCATCACCTTACTCCGAGCCAATGAGGCTCGGTAAACACTTTGTTTCTGGTTTAAGTGAGTGGTAATCCATTTATTTACTTATTTATTTTTTGAGTTGGAGTTTCACTCTGTCACCCAGACTGGAGTGCAGTGGCCGCTCCCGGCCATCGCAGCCTCGACCTGCTGGGCTCCGGCGATCCTTCCGCCTCAGCCTTCCGAGTAGCCGGAATTACAGGCATGCACTACCACACCTGGCTGATTTTTTGATTTATTGTAGCAATGAGGTCTCGCTGCCCAGGTGGGTCTCGAATCCGCGGGCTCAGGCAGTCCACTCACTTCAGCCTCCCAAAGGCGTGGGATTACAGGCTGAGCCACTGAGCCCGGCCATTTATTTTTTTTAACTGGGCAAAGACCACACAACATCAGAAACAGACAGAAGCCACCAGCTTTCTAATTCAAACATGGAGTTTCAGTATCAAACCTTGGTGTTGTTTAGGCTAGGCCAGACCCTGGGCCCACCTGGGAGGGGAGAGCAGGGGAAGGGCATTCCCATTCGTGCTGGATGGGGAGGCAGCCCTGGACCAGATATACCTAACAAAAAGAACGCCCATGTGACAGGCCACACAGCATGACAGGCCACACACTGAGCATCCCAGGCGTGAGTCTGGGTGAGTTTCCATGGCCGTCCAAGCACAGCATGTGCCTCTAGACCTCCATCCTCCAAACTGGAGACTGCCTCCAGGGTCCGGCCCCACCTGTCTGCCCAGGTCCTCTGATGCCCCCGCATGAAGCCCTGCACACAGGGGATACCCAGAGAGGGCTCTCACGGGTTTATAGGCTCCTTGGGTGGCAGGGTTGGGTCCCGCTTCTCTAAGCCCCAGATCTACCACCATCTCCCAAAACTGGAGGCCAAGCTTGTTCCAGAACTCAGCACTGCTCAGACTTTAAGAGGAAGTACCGTATGTGGCACCCGTGTGATTGAGTGCAGGGAACAGTCTGTGGGACACACGAGCATCCACGGGGAGGAGGCCACAGGAGCCTTGTGGCAGCATGGGGCCTGCGTTCTTGCCAAACAAGCTCACCGTAGACTTACATGAGACTCTGGGTTCGGGACCGCATAAATGCCAAGATCCTGTAAGGGAAGGCGCACTATTCACACTGGGCAAGATCCTCCCAAAACAGCATCTTCTCCAGCAGACTCTAGTCTTCCCCTCTGGTCTGACTCTTTGATTTTCTTTAAGGGCCAAAGAAATGCCATGTAATCCCACAAAGCAGCCCTTCCAGCAACACTTCCACTACGAAATCCTGATCCAGATTGTTGCCTCAACCTGCTGGGCTCAGGCGATCCTTCTACCTCAGACTCCCAAGTAGATGGAACTACAGACAGCTGTTACCACACCCGGCAACTTGAAAAAAAATTTATTGTAGAGATGAGGTGTTTTCATGTTGTCCAGGCTGGTCTTGAAACCCTGGGCTCAGGCCCTCTCGCCTCGGCCTCCCAAAGTGCTGGGATCAGAGGCATGAGCCCCTGAGCCTGGCAGTTTCTCCATGCTTAACTCATGACTTCATAACTGGCGTTTT